>NC_137066.1:1542500-1572500 GCF_032717465.1 Coenobita brevimanus
AGAGAGAGAGAGAGAGAGAGAGTGTGTGTGTGTGTGTGTGTGTGTGTGTGTGTGTGTGTGTGTGTGTGTGTGTGTGTGTGTGTGTGTGTGTGTGTGTGTGCCTAACATTCCTATTGCCCATCATCCGTATAGTAAAGCGTGAACAACACATTACGGTTTTTGAGAGGAGGAAGAAGAGGGAGATAAGGAGGAGCAGGAGGAGGGAAAAGAGGGATATAAGGAGGAGGAGAGGGAGGTACGGAGGAGTAGAGGGCGGAGAAGCAGGAGGAGGAGGAAGAGGGATATAAGGAGGAAGAGGAGGAGGATAAGGAGGAGGAGGCAGATGTGAGGGGTAGAGGTGAAAGAAAGCAGGTAGCACAGGAAGGAAAGAGGGATTTGTAAGGAGTGGATGCTAATATTTAAAGAAATGTTTACCATAAGAATTATACCTAAACATTAACATTCTGTAATTTCTGAATCAATAAAATATACTACATTGACAACACAATTTCATTTATCTATTTTACTGGTATGAAAAAGGCTAAAAATTAATGGATTTGTTTTTGTTTTTTTATAATTCTGATCTATGAAATTCCAGTAGACACAATTCATTTTAAAAATATCATTAGGAATCCCATAAAACGGACTCAAAAATATATGCAATTAAAAAGAAAAAAAATATTCAGAATCAGGTTTATGACTAGAAGAGGTGAAAGGTAAAAAAAATGTACAGGTAAAAAGGCTAATTAAAGATGTTACCTGTCTTATCTCTCTCTTCATCTCCAGAGTGTTACCCTCTACTGAAATGCTCTCCGTAATTGAGTTCGGTCCCAGGTCCTCATTATCCCCTCGGAGACCGGTGTGTGTGTGTGTGTGTGTGTGTGTGTGTGTGTGTGTGTGTGTGTGTGTGTGTGTGTGAGAGAGAGAGAGAGAGAGAGAGAGAGAGAGAGACCCATATTGTCCCAAGCAGGCCCCTCGGTCACAATAACAGGATCCCAGGGAGGTGTAGGGCACTTAGGACCCCCCCCCCTCTCTCTCTCTCTCTCTCTCTCTCTCTCCAACGCTACCACCATTATCACCACTTCCATCACGACATTAATTTATTTTACTTACGCTACGCCTTTTTTGCGTAAGTATGGAGGTTGAAATTTGTGACGCTTATGTGTTCTCGTTCTCTCTCTCTCTCTCTCTCTCTCTCTCTCTCTCTCTCTCTCTCACACACACACACACACACACACACACACACACACACAAACACACACATAAACACACACACACTGGACATACTACGGCTCTTAAAGCACACACAAACACAGCTTAAGCTCGTAACGTATAAACAACCAATTCTATAGACGACATAAGCTTTGATCCTATAAACCAGGAACTTTATCAACGACATAAGCTTTGATCCTATAAACAAGCGATTCTATAGACGAAATAAGCTTAGATCCTAAAAACATGCGATCCTATAAACACTTCAGCTTCGATCCTATAAACAAGCGATTCTATAAACGACATTAGCTTAGATCCCACAAACCAAGCCATTCTATAGACACCACAAGCTTGGGCGGGTTTATAATTACGCTCCAAGGCCTTTTTCTGGACAGCTTCTACTGGTATTTTCCTTCGAGAACCCGACCTGGCTATTCAGGAGGACAAGAACTCGACTCAAAACATTTTAGTGGATCAGCAGACGTTTTGGGGTCTCGACTCAGCCTTTGGTGGGGCACAAAAAAATGAACAAATACGCAACAAAAGAGGGGGAGGCTGGGTGGCTGGCTGGGTCTTGGGAAGCTGGGAAGAGGAAGGAGGCTGAGAGGGCAAGAGAAAGAGAGGAAAGGAAGGGCAAAAGGAGGAGATGAAGGAAAGAAAAGGGAAGGAGATAAAGGAAAAGACGAGGAGACTGAGGGAAGGTAGGGCATGAGGAGGAAAATGATGAGGAGGGAAGGAATGACGGCACCTAAGAAGAAAGGGAAGGGAAAAGAGGAGGCAGTATGGGAAGGCAAGAGAGAAGATGGAAAGGTAAGAGGAGGAAAGGGAGGCAAGGAGAGATGGTAACTGGAAAGAGAGGGAAGGGAAAAGAGAGGAGAGCAATGGAAATGAGCAAGCTGAAGAAATGAGAGGCGAGGAGACAGCAGGAAAGGAAGCAGCAAGAGAGACAGTGGGAAGGATAAGAGAGGACGTGAGGAAAGGAAGGTGCTGGAAAACACTAAAGTAAGGAAAGGAAAGGAAAGGGGAAAGCTGGAATGAAGGAAGGCAAGGAAAGAGAGGGAGAGAGAGATAGGGAGCTGAAGAGAGGAAAGACAGGAGAAAAGGAGAAGCAGGAAAGGAAAGGAGGATGCTGGAAGAAAAGAGAAGGAATTCAAGAGAAGAGGAGAGGAAAGGCTAAGGAATTATAACGCACCCAAAGACAGGAAATGTAAAGAGAGAATTTCTTGAAGAGAGACGGAAGACTGGCTTGCATGAAGAAAAGAAAAAATGGATGAATGGGAGGGGAAGGGGTGAAAGAGGGGCGGTGTGTGTGTGTGTGTGTGTGTGTTTGTGTGTGTGTGTGTGTGTGTGTGTGTGTGTGTGTGTGTGTGTGTGTGTCCAATGACTAAATCTGTTAAATAAAATCGTTTGGGGTCAATAAAATACCAGAGCTGTCTTTACCTATGGAGGATCTCTCTCTCTCTCTCTCTCTCTCTCTAAATAAAATAGATCCAACTAATCCACTAATAACCAACCTAACCCACACCCGACCAAGCCAACCCACACCCGACCAACTCAATGCACACCCGACCAAGCCAATCCAAACCCGACCAACTCAATGCACACCCGACCAAGCCAATCCAAACCCGACCAACTCAATGCACACCCGACCAACCCACACCCGACCAAGCCAATCCACACCCGAACCCGACCAAACACCCGACAAGTAAACAGAGACTGTAAGGTTATTCACCCTAATCCCGACCCCATAGCGATTTGACCAAGGAAGCTTCAGGGCACCAGTAGGGAGGGCAGGGAGGAGGGAGGGAGGGAGGGATGGGGAGAGGTAGGGTGAAGGCAGAGGTGTAGGGGTGGGGGAAAGAAATGAGGGATGATGATGATGATGATATTGATGATGATGATGATGATGAGCGAGAGAGAGAGAGAGAGAGAGAGAGAGAGAGAGAGAGAGAGCAAGGAGGGGAAAACCACAGAAAGGAATAGGAATGAAAGAGGTAAAGAAAAGAGGGAAGGAAAAGGTAAAGAAGGAAAGGAAGCAAGAGAAGGAGGAAGGGAGGGAGGGAGGGAGGGAAGGAAGAAAGGGAGGGAGGGAGGGAGGACAAAGGGAAGAGGAGGGCAGGAGGGAACGAGTGACTGGCCCCGTACACGTGGTCTTGCCGGGAGGTTAAAAGGTGGAGAGAAAAGGGAGGGAGGGAGGGAAAAAGAGGGAGAAAGAAAAGGAAAGGAGGGAAAAGAGGGAGGGAAAAGGAAGGAGAGAGAAATGAGAGTGAGGGAGGGAGAGATGGGAACGTGAAGAGAAAATGGGGGAGGGGGAGGAAAAATAAATAAAACAGAGAGAGAGAGAGAGAGAGAGAGAGAGAGAGAGAGAGAGAGAGAGAGAGAGAGATGGAACAAAGGATATGGAAGAACAGTGCTTAAGTGTGTGTTGGGGGGAGAAGGGGGACATGACAATACAGAAAGAGAGAGCAAAGGAAATGTGAGGAAATGAAGAACAGTGTGTAGAAATGAGGACATGAGACCAAAGACAGCCCAATTAAAGAGGATAATGAAAAGAACACTTATGCTGGGAGGGGAAAGATGGGAGAGAGAGAGAGAGAGAGAGAGAGAGAGAGAGAGTGTATAGAAGGGAAGGATGTTGACAGGGAAAGAGCCAAGATTTTTTCACTGCTATCTTAAACTTACACTAAAGATAAGAATCATACCTTTATCTATTTCAAACGACCTCGATAGATAAAACAGGACTTAATTTTATGCCAGAACGAAATTACCCAAAAACTGATCTAAAAGGAAAGCCAAACCTGGAATTCGTTCATTTCGTACTGGTTGGATAGACTGCGCTTAAAAGACTGGAGATCGTAAGCAGTGGGAAAGACAGACCAAGGAGACAGTTCCAAACCTGACCATCTGTATATAACTGGACTGAAAAATGAGGTGAATGTGTGTGGTTAGACTGGTGCTGCGTGCCCGCCGTTAAAGTAATGTAAGCAGAGTACAAGAGAGAGACTTGTTGTTTGGCTTCCTTTGTACTCCTTTACCTCCCCTCTATACATCCCTATTCCTTCCCTCTCCCCTTCTTTTCCATTCTTCTCTAACCCCTCCTTCTTCTTCCCTCACCCCTCCAATTCCCCTTCTCTCCCCTTTCATCTTTCACCACTCCCTCTCCCTTCACCCCTTCATTTCCCTACCTCCCTATTCATTCTTCTTCCCTCCAAATTTCTCTCCCTCACACCCCACCCTACCTCCAACAGTCGCCCTCTTCCCCCCCCCCAATCTTTCCTCCCTCTCCCTTTACCTATCGTCTAACTTTCCCTCCCTCTCCCCCACCCTCCTCTTTCATCTTCACTCCAAGCTTTCCTCTACCCCTACCTTACCTCCAACCTTCTCTCCCTCTCTCTCCACCTCCCTACCTTACCTCCAACCTTCTCCCCCTCTCTCTCCACCTCCCTACCTTACCTCCAACCTTCTCTCCCTCTCTCTCCACCTCCCTACCTTACCTCCAACCTTCTCTCCCTCTCTCTCCACCTCCCTACCTTACCTCCAACCTTCTCTCCCTCTCTCTCCACCTCCTCCTCCCCTACACTAATTCTCCCTCCCTTCGCCCTTCCATTCACTTTCCCTCCCTTCTTTTCCTTCCTTTCTCCATACCCTCCCCCAACATTCCCTCCCTTTCTTTCTCTCTCTCTGATTCGCCTCGTTCTCCTTCTATACACTGCTTCTCCTTCTCCCATCGCCTCTCCATTCACTTTTCCTCCCTCTCTCCATAACCCCCCCCTCTCTCTCTCTCTCTCTCTCTCTCTCTCTCTCTCGGGGCAGCAGGGGACACTACGCCACATTAGGCCTTTTATGCGCCTTCAACTGCTCTGGAAAACTCGGGTTGGCCTTTTCCAGTGAGGCTACACAGGAGGTCCAGGCGGGAGGGAGGGAGGAGAGAAAGTGGGAGGGAAGGAGGGAAGGTGGGAGGGAAGAACAGAAGGAGAGAAGGTGGGAGGGAAGGAGAGAAGGTGCGGAGAGAATGTGGGAGGAAAAGAGAGAGCGAGAGGTAGAGAATGTAGTGGGAATGAGAGACAGAATGTGGGAGGGAAAGAGAGAGGGAGAGAATGTGGGAGGAAAGGAGGGAAGGACAGGAGGATAGGCAGACAATGTGAGGGTAAAAAGGGGCAGGAAGAGAGGGAGAATGTAGTGGGGATGGAAATGATACAGAATGGAGGAGGGATGGAAGAGAGAGACGTAGGAGGGAAGGAAGAAAGAGGACGCAGAAGGGAGGGAAAGAGGTGCAGAATGTGGAGTGAAGGAGGGAAGGGAGAGGCAGGGAATGTAGAAGAGGAGGAGGGAATGAAATGAGGCCGAAGGATGAAAGCAAGGAAAAGTCACATGAAGAAAACGAAAGCAAAAAGGAGGAAATGAAGAAAATAAGTGAAAAACTAGAGATGATAAAAAAGAGGGCATAAGAAAAGGAAGAAAGAGGAAGAGGAAAGAGGTGAGGAAGGAAAAGACATGAAGTGAAAGAAACAGGAAGCAATGGATGGAGGAAAAGGTGAGGAGGAGGGAATGAGAGGCAGGCTGAAGTATATACCTGAAGGCCGAGTTACCTGTGTGTGTGTGTGTGTGTGTGTGTGTGTGTGTGTGTGTGTGTGTGTGTGTGTGTGTGTGTGTGTGTGTGTGTGTGTGTGTGTGTGTGTGTGTGTGTGTGTGTGTGTGTGTGTGTGTGTGTGTGTGTGTGTGTGTGTGTGTGTGTGTGTTATGACTGGCTGACGAGATAAGTTGGTCTGTGACTCTCTCTCTCTCTCTCTCTCTCTCAATTGAAATAGAGACATTTAACAAGGAAATAAATCATGGGGATGGGCGCTTCGCAAGGTCGTGATGCCCGTGGGATAGCGATTGAGTCCCACACTTTAAAATCCACTTAATTTTTATGATGAATTTTTATGCGCGCCTCCCGCTAAGTCGCCAGCGAGTTTACGACACGACAGGCGGCCCCCAGTGTTGCCAAGCCGTGCCCTTCACCGTGTTACCAAGGATCCGAATTTTTTTATGCATGGGAGAAGGAACCAAAGGCCAGTGGTCCGCAAGATCGTTCCCTCTGAAAATAAAATGGAATAGCTAGTTACGTCTCCACCAAGCCTTGCGCACAGACCCGCCATACAGCCTCCATGACCTTGCTGACCTAATCACTTCCTCGTCCCTTCATACTGTATCCCTGACAAGTTTAGTCGAAATCCGTCCATGGGTTCAGGAGATATGGCGCCCACAAGGATAAACTAAGTCGATCCCATATGACCCTGACCTCTGACCTCTTAATCTAGCTGACCTAATCAGTTCATTACCTCATACTGCATCACTAACAAAAGTCTGGTGGAAATCTGTCAATGGGTTCAGAAGATATAACGCCCACATGAGTGTTACAGACGCACGCAAGCACGCACGCACGCACGGACAGACCAGACACTTAATGCCTCCTTTATCACAGGTGGGCTGAGGCATAATAAAAACATAAAAACAAAGAGCCAAATTCAAGATCCGTTCATTTCTAGATGCCTGGACACGCTGTGTTTACAAGACTTGAGGTCATACGCAGTAGGAAATGCAGACCGAGGTAGACAGTTCCAGAGTTGACCTGTTGCATACACGAAGGACCGGGAGTAATGGTTAACTCTTGTATTAGAGAGATGGACAGAAAAAGGATTAGAGTTTGATGCCTGACGGGTGCTACGCGCCCTCCGTAGTGGTGGAGGGATGCATTCAGACACTTCGGAGGAGCAGTGACCATTGGAGTAGGTAGGTAGGTAGACAGGGATGAACAGATACAGATTGATCATTGTGTAAAATGCAAAATAAATCGTGAAGAAAATGGAGTTAAGAAGCCACCAACAGCACTTAAACTGCACCCTTACGGCAAGCCCTACCCTTCCTCAGTAGTCACCCGCTGGTGGAGGAGGCTGGGCGGTACCTCAGCGGCGAATATCAGGAACCAAGCCGAGGATGTCATATTATGTCCAGATTTTGTCCCCATGGCATGATTGATTAGACCCAGACGTCGTAAAATTGGCCAGACTGACATAAGTCCTTCAGTTATGTCTGTTGTGGTGTCATTTTGTATCGGTCGCGCCCCAGGATCCCACATTTTACGATCACCCCTCCAGCAAGACTAAGAGTTCCTAGATCTGGTGATTCTAGCTTTATCTCAAGGCCCCTGGGGTTAGAGAACAGAGTGAAGTTAAAGCCAGCTCTAATTCCGCCTGGTGTAGTGAACTGTGAACTACGAATCTTCACGTAGCAGCCAGGTCGGGTCCTCGCTCTGCTGTCCTGATGTATCACTGCCATAAAATACTAACAAGATATTAACTCGGATCATCTCATACATAAATTACCTCCCTTGTCTTTACTGCTGCCCACCTTGTTCCTCCTCCTCCTCCTCCTCCTCCTCCTCAGGCTCCCCACACTCCATTCCTCCTTCTCCTCCTCCTCAATCATCATCATCATCATCATTGTCTTTACTGTCCGATTTCCCTCACCTCCTCAATGCTCCTCATCGTCCTATTTTCTTAGCTATCCCAGTCCTCTTCATTCAGTCCATACCAACATACTAAAGTCCTTCTCCTCTTCTTCCTCCAACTTGTCCTCTTTTTTCCTCCTCCTCCTAACTCCTTTTCCTCCTCCTCCACACACGACGCACTCTCGATCAACATTCCTCTTTAGTTCCTCCTTATGCCTCTCATCAACCACCAAATTTAGCCATGAAATACATAACCCTGACGAAGAATGAGCTCCCGTATCGCATATAACTCCCCACAAGCCTATAATATCAGGCTATTAAACCGTAAATGCTGTGTTTTTGGTTCCTTTGCTACGTGGAAATCATAGGAGACGTGCGGTGAAGGATGGAGAGATAGACAGGGAGATAGACAGTGGTATGGAGACAGACACAGATGGATAGATCAATGAGTGGACAGACACAGATGGATAGATAAGTGGACAGGTAGACACAGACAGACAGGTAGACAGATGGAGAGACAGATGGGAAGATGATGGATGAATGAATAGACAGAGATGGAGACATACAGACAGCCACACACACACACACACACACATACACACATAAATGGATGGATGAATGGATGGGCGCATGGTTGGATGACAGCTGGATAAAAAGACAGAGCTACAAACAAACAAAAAAAGGGATAAGAGATCGACACAGCAGACAGATAGACAAATGAGAGATAAATACATGCAGACAAATTGATACACAGAGATAAATATGGTTGCAAGTGCCTCTCCCTCTCTCTCTCTCTCTCTCTCACCAGATCCTGTCTCTAAAGATATTTCTCTTGCTGGCTTCAACTGGGTACGTCCCTCGATTTTAGCTAACAAGGCAGATGGAATAATTCTGTCATTTACCTGTCTACTTCAAGTTTACCTATGGCATCTGTGAGGAGGGGAGAGGAGAGGGAACGGAAGGTTATGTATGGGATGGGGAGAGAGAGAGAGAGAGAGAGAGAGAAAGAGAGAGAGAGAGAGAGAGAGAGAGAGATCAACTACGAGAGGCAGAGAACGCCCGATGAGAAGATAGGAAGAATGACGAGCCAGGCAGAGAGAGAGACGATTCACCACCCCGTATAAAGAATGAGGGAACAAGCTGCAAGAAATATCCACTGGCAGATAAGTGAGAACATCTTTATGGGCACAATTAATAATATTCCCTCTGAAGTTCAACGCAAGAAGGCAAGAGAACAACTGAAGTGATGAAAGTGACATTGACGTACGGCCGCGCAGCTCTCATCGTCAATATTTGCCAGTTCAGACGAAGATAGTTGCCAGTCCACTAAATCAGAGAATAGAGGATAATCTTAACCTTAAATTTATGCACCTTGTTATATATAGTATTGGGGGAGATTTGCAGTATATATATATCTACTGAAACGATCTATATTTTCCTTATATACTTAGACATCAGTACTTTCTTATATATACCGAGGATCGTAACTAAATTTAAGCACCTTGTTATATGTAGTATTGGGGAAGATTTGCGGTATATATATCTACTGAGGAGACTCATATTTTCCTTACGTTATACTTAGACATCAGTACTTTCTTATATATTATACTGAGGAATATAGTGTTATAAGCTATACATGTGATATTTGTGAGATATAAAAATGGCATGTAAGAAAAAAAAAATTACTTCTCTTAAATGGTAAGGATTTATATAACTTCCTTCATCACGATACATTTATAAGGATCGTAAAAAGGACATGTAGCGTAAAACCTGACTGCTGGCGATTTATATTTACTGCATGATACAAGGAGATACTTGAGAGGTAAAAAGAGGCTTGTGAAACTACCTTGATTGGTGATTACATGTGTGTGGCATTAGAGTATCAAGATGGGTGGCGTGGTGGGTGTATCTGTAGGGAGTGGGTGTGGGTGGGTGTAGGGGCACTGAGTGGGGGAGTGTGTGTGTTTGTGGGGGTATGTGGGGGTATAGGGTGGGTGTCTGTGGGCAGTTGGTGGAGGATGGCAGTTTAGGGATAAGTAGTGGATGGGGAATAGGGGAGTATGTGCATCTATGGGTAAGGAATGGGTGTAGCTGTGGGTGGGTGAGGTAATGGGTGAGGGAATGGGTAGGCTAAGGGTGCTGTGATGGCCAGGTATTTCCCTCACTAACTGGGTGTCTGGGTGATCTGGGAATGGACTGGGTGACCTGACCTTCTCTGTGGAAGGAGAGTGATGGCCAAATTTAACCTTATTCCTATGCTGGCGATGTACGAGATGAGGAAGGGGTGCGTCTGGACTGGGTGACTGGGAGGAGTGATTGGACTGGGGATTTCCCGAGTGACTGGACTGAATGGACCTTCTCTATGGAGGGAGAGTGACAGCCAGAATTAACCCTACTCCTATGATGGCGAGGTACGAGATGAGGAAGGGGCGCTGCGATAGCTGACTGGACTTTCTCCATGGAGGGAGAGTGAGTCAAAGTTAACCTTACTTCTATGACGGCGATGTACGAGACGAGGAAGAGGCGCTGCGTTGGCTGATTGGATCTTCTCTATGAAAGGAGAGTGAGCCAGAATTAACCTAACTCCTATGATGGCGAGGTACGAGATGAGGAAGGGGTGCTGCGCTGGTTGGCAAAAGTCAGCCAGTGCCAAGCGTCATGCTGATAATTTTAAACACCACCCAAGCTGTCTCGGTGAATTAAAAAATCGAACCCCACCGCCACGGAGACACCTTTCTTGATGGCGCGTAACTAAAGATAAGGGCTTTTGACTGCACCCCGCCCGCTGTGGGTGTGGGCGTGGGTGCGGTGTGTGTGTGTGGGCGTGAGCAGCACCGAGACCCACCCTGGCATGGACGCCAAACAGGTGGGTAAAAGGGAGAGAGAGAGAGAGAGAGAGAGAGAGAGAAATCTGATGGTTGTGTGTGTGTGTGTGTGTGTGTGTGTGTGTGTGTGTGTGTGTGTGTGTGTACGCGCGCGCGCCCTGTGATGGCATAGAGGGAGAGGTAACCCCAGCATTGGTATTATGAGTCTTATAGGATGGAGTGAAAAAAAAAAATTCTCTTTAATTTTAAAAAAGTGCAGGTACTAAGCATTGGTAAACATGTCAAAACTGGAGAAAATGCCATTTGGGCCGCTGCCACCTTCGGCGTGCCAGCAACCCTCACTTTATTCCTCCAGAAGAGTTATAGACTATGGAAATTTTTTAAAAAGTGTTAATCAGAATTAACCGCTTTGGGATTGTGATTTTCAGCCGAAATTATGCACAAATGAAATCAACTGCATAATATAATGGGCCTCATTCTAAATACTGTATTGCTTTGTCTTCCCGATATTGGTGAGATTTGTGTTACGGTTCATGAAAGGCTTGTATGTGCTAACGTTGTTTGTACTGGTATGCAATAATGGAGACTAGTAAGAATGTAACAAATGTCAAGGTACTGCATAGTGGTCATACATTCAGCAGCATCGAAAGTTTCCCACCAGGCATCCTCCCAACTAAGTGGCAAGTCACAGAGAATTTTGCACTCCAAGAAATTCAGGACGGTCAACGTTGCTGCCAGTGTCACAAATGAGCTTCACGATAGATGGGTATGGTGTAATGTCTACCCTCTTCATCAGTTGACAATATCGAAGACGATCCAGAAACTAATACCGTCATTCAGTTCACTTGACAGATGGCCCAAAAAGAAACGAAGTGTAACGTTTTTGACAAATGAGGCAGAGTTTATGAAGGATATTGATGATCTGTTCGACATATTTTGTAAGGATGGAAACCAACGGTTGAGAAGGAATACAAACTGAGGATGACTGAAGAAGACTTCACCTTCTATGAAGACCAGGAGTGTTTGCATCAGTTGATGCCTGGATGTTGTAGTGCCGTTGATGCCATCTGATGAAACATTCATCCACAGTTTGTGTCATGCACCTGAATCTACGTCTGTTCCTACATCTGAACGCTTGGCAACTGTGTCTGGATCTGCCCTGATATCTGCTCTCTCCTTAAGTGACCAACCATCCGGATCTGGTTACTAGTCTGATGACCCTCTGTCTACAACAGCAACGGAAACATTTCAAAATTTGCACCACGTGTTTCTGAGCAATGCGGCGAGCAGAATCGGAGGGAGTGGAAGAACCTTGCTATGATGTGTTAGCGATATCAGGCGTCTGACAGTGCTGCTGCTGCAACCACTACCAGCGTATTCAAAGACATGGGCATCACATCTGAACATCATAGAAGACGTCATCGACCTCAGCAAGTTGCACAGGCAATGTGATAAATATAGGGAGCATATACAAAAAGATTTCAAGTCTGTTGACAGCATTTATCTGAACGGGCAAAAAGACGCTACACTGATGATGCTGGAAGGACCAAGTGAGAAGTACAAGACGGTTCAGTTGGCGGATCATTACACCGTAGCTGGAGAACCTGGTAATTGTTATTTAACCCCTTAACCACGGGGTTGTTGGGAGTGTGCCGTGCGTGTCCCACAGGGATATTCGCACTCCGACTGACTTTGTAAAAATATTTGCCAAAAATCACTTATTAATCCTACAATATTATAATTAAATAAGCATATGGCACATACCTTCAGCTTTCTCCTGGGATGTTTGCTGAGCCTTCGTCGTCTACTGTAGGACTTGTGGAGACTTCTGAAGTTGGGTAATGAAGTCTCCACTTTACACTTCCCAATACCCCATAACATGGTTACCACTGCCTGATATTATAACTACAAACACAATTCTATGAATTTCAAGTAGTTTGAAATTCATATTTCAAAAAAAAAAAAAAATGTGAAAGCAATGTACATTACGAACTCATACGAGCTTTCTTCCCGTGCTGGTTCCCCGATGGTATTCTGAGGCAGAGCTGTCATTTATTATTTATAAACACACTCACACTTTATATTCCTAGTACTTTATTACACTTATTTATATATACAATATTTATCTATACGTTTCTTTCAGTACTAGTAGTTTATTTTCACTCCAGGCATTCACATTCCCGTTCTGTAAACCAGCGTAGAGACCGAAGCTGCCACTTTCACTTTCATTACTCCCAGTAGTTATACATGCTAGAGCGAAACTTTCACTTTCATTACTCCTAGTATTTATACTCGTATTCTTAAATTACTACTTATTTACATTTCTATTTACATTCTCTATTTTATTTTCATTATTTACATTTCTATTTTATTTACACTGTGTTAGGCACTGTCACTTGCAGTAACTTATAAAACTATTTTCCACTGTTCAGTTATATTTACATTCATTGCTTTCACTTGCTGTTTACACATTATTTACATTTCCACTTGCACTGTTTTAGAATCACCAGAAAAATCGTAGTCACTGTCCATCATTAGCATTGATAAATTAGCCAGTTCATGTTCCATAGCAGAGTCACTTAACCCTTTACCCCTTCCCACATGAGGTTTGGTAGGGGTAGAGGTCACAGGGCCCTTTGCATGCATGGGGCTAAAAAGCTGCGGAATTGGACAGGCGTGAATCCGACGTGTTTCATGTTGAAAGACAACAGTAAACTGAACGCTGTGGCCTACGGGCAGTGAAGGGCTGACAATGACAGCGTGGTAACAGCTGCTAATTTACACGCTATGAAATGATTGGCAGGAAATCTAGACAATACCTAATAAATTAGGTAGTTCCAGGTGAATCTCCCTTCCTTTCTCACATATATTTTTATTATTAGAACAGGTCATATGGCATATTTCAAGGGGAAATAAACAGGGAAAATTAGTGAACATGTGCACGTGAGGTGTTGCCAGGTGACAATTAGCCCATTCCAGGTGTATGGCAGTATCAATTACCTTTTCTCTTTCTTTTATATATTATTTTGTATAAGAATAGGGCATAGGGCACATTTCAATGGATAAAATCAGTGGAAAAATCCATCCAGGATTTGTGTAGCGCAGTGGAGCTGGTCAGGCAGGAGGAAAGGGTAATGGAGGGGAGGTGACACCCCGTGGTATGATCCCTTGCTCCCGAGCGTCATGAAAGTGACGCCCTGCGGTTAAGGGGTTAAATCAGCTATCGCCCAGTGGCAAAGAGGTAGGACAATCGCTCAGACTGTTTGCCATGCAGTTAAAGGCACCAAGTTGGAAGCTATACTGGCAGTTGTTGGCTACTATGACAGGACGGCATAAAGGTTCCATATGGGCTCTTGAGATGATGAAGAAGCCACTACAGTGGGTTATCTGTCTACTGCATACAAATGAACTGCCATTGCGACATGTATTTGCCAAATTGACGGCACCACAAACAGTTCAGACATCTTTGCGGGCCCCATCAGCACACAACTGAATGGCACAGTATCTGATTGGGCAGTTGTGGGGTTCCAAAGTGTGCCCAGTCCAAACTTCCCTGAATTACCTGAGTCTGCTGTTGATCTGAGCACAGACCAACACTACGGTTACAGAATCTGCAGAGCTGTGATTTCAGGAATGGTGGACAATGACCTACAGCTCTCTTAAGTCGGTCTGATTGTACAGTCAAGGAAAGTTCTGCATTACCCACTATTCGGAGCATTGGTGGTCGACGAATAGTCACGAGGCAGTCGCCAGACCCCACTTGTCTGGTAACTGTGAGTGGAAGGGAGGGTGGCCGGGGGTGGCAGGGTTTGGAGAGCTGCTCACGTCACAGTATCAATAGCCAATGATAATGCATCCGACATATTCTCAAAGTGCAAAAACGATGCAGATGACTAGGTGGTTGTGACCCGAGAATGGATCATCAACAACACCATATAGCTCGCAGGTGACGAACAGTCAGTCTACGACAAGCTGGGGACTCCATACATGCGATTGCCCGCGAGATAGGGGTTTCAATCCCCACTACGGAGAAGTGGACCATGAGATGGGCCAAGACTCGTAACCTCCACGACATAAGTGTGTGTTGATGAATGGTAGCAATTTGACATACATGAGGAATCATATATATATATATATATATATATATATATTACTGTAGTTGATAAATAGCAGCCATTTGCCATATATGAGGAAGCATATAGTGTATATACACTGTACTGTATATATATATATATATATATATATATATATATATATATATATTATCATCATCATCAGCCATTACAAGTCCACTGCTAAACAAAGGCCTCCACCAACCTTCTCCACGAATTCCCTGACTGAGCCAATCTTTGCCACATTCTCCCTGCAAATTTCTCTATCTCATCTCTCCATCTCCCATCTGGCCTTTTTCTGCTATGCTTACAATCTCTTGGTGTCCAGTCAGTCAACCTCTTGCTCGACTGGTTATCCCTTGTTCTTGCTACATGGCCTTCTCACCTCCATTTGTTCTTTTATAACTTCTATTATATCTTTGACTTTAGTCTGCTCTCTCATCCAAGTTGATCTTTTCCTGTCTCTTAAAGATATTCCCAACATTCACCTTTCCATTGCTCTCTGAGAATGGATTAATTTATTTTCCATCGATTTTGTCAGTTTCCAGATCTCACAACCACACATCATAGCTGGAATTATAAATTCGTTATATACTTTTCATTTCATACAAACTGGCAAGCTACTTTTCATGAGGTCTCTATGTTTACTGAAAGCTTTCCATCCAATTGTAATGCATCTTTTATTTCGCTATCATGATCTCTCGTTAATTTTGGTATTTGTCCCAAGTAATCGTACTCCGACTTCTTCCAGAATTTCTCCGCTTATTCTGATGATGCTCTTTGGTGTTTGTGGATTAAAGATTAGTTTTACTCCGGTTCATCTTTAGCCCTACTTTGAGACTTTCTCTGTTTAGGTCACTTAACATTTCTTGCAATGTTCCTGCTGTTTCTGAGATTAGGACAATGTCATCTGCAAATCTTAAATGGTTTAGCTTTTCTCCATCTTTTGTTTTCCCAGTCTAGTTTTCAGAAAATACTTTCTAGGCATGCTGTAAATAATTTTGGTGAAACTGTATCTCCCTGAGGCATGCCCTTCTCAATCTTAATTTTTTCTGAGTCCTTAGGTAATTTAACTGTAGCAGTTCCCTCTTTATATATGTTTTCGAGAAGTTTTACAATGTTCTCATTCACTCCTTGTTCTCGCAATGAATTTATAATTGCCGTGTGCTCTACTAAGCTGAAAGCCTTTTCGTAATCAACAAAACCTAAGCACAGTGCTTTATTATATTTTGTAGTTTTCTCAATTAGTTGATTTATCGTGTGTAGATGATCTGTAGTCAAATACCCGCTTCAGAATCCTGCCTGTTTACAAGGTTGGTTTTCCTCCAAACTTGTTATTCTGTTCGTAAGGACTTTAGTGAAGAGTTTGTAAATGACTGATAATAAGCTAATGGGTTAACAGTTCCTAAGGTCTTTTGAATCACCATTTTTGTAAAGTAAAATAACTGTTGCATTACACCATGTTTTGGGAATTTTCTTTTTTATACACTGAGTAAATAAGTGAGCAAGCCTAGTTGGTACTTCTACTCCGGCATCCAACAGTAAATCTGCTACTATTCCATCTTCTCCTGGAGTTCTCTCTCTTTTCATATTTTTAAGAGAAATATTTACTTCATCTGGTGTTACATCAGGTATTTCACCTGTGTCACCTGAAAAGTTAGCTATTGGTACTATGGTCTTTGAAGCATACAGTTCTTTGTAAAATTCTTCAACATCTCTCTGCATTTAATGACTTCACAATTTTTGTCTTTCAGTGATGTAATTTGTTGCTTTCCAAGTGCCATTTTACTTTGGACCTGTTTCAGACTTTTTCCTTTTTGACGGTTTCTTTGATCTGATCCATATTTCTCTCTCTTTTCTCTTTGTCTTTGTTGATAAGCTTATTTAACTCTGCTCATTCTATTTCCTCTTTCTTTGTTTTTACTTTCATTTCCTTTCTTATTTAAGCTTGAGTGTCTTTACTGAATACTTCTTGGTTCTGGTTGTATTAAGTTTTCCTACTACCTCCGCTGATTCTCTTAGCACTTCAATTGGTCTGTCATTCAGCTGATCAGTGTCACATTCAGCATTAATCAGAGCCTGAAATCTGTCCCTTATTTCCAACTGAAAGGCTACTTTGTTTTTGTTTACTTTTATTGGGCATATCTTTTTATCTTTAATCATCTTTCTTTCACTTTTGAAACTGAATCTGGCTGTGCAACCCACCCTTCTACGGTCACTTCCGATATTTACTTTATTGATAACTGTGACATTTGTGATCGTTTTATTAACTGCTATAATGAAGTTGATTTCATTCTTTGTTTCTCCATTTGGGGTTCTCCAGGTCCACTTTCTCCCTGTCCAATTGTGAAAGAATGTGTTCATTATTCTCTTGTTATACATTTCAGCAAAGTATACCAGCATTTCTCTTTCGTTCCTTTCTCCCACTCCAAATTTTCCCATATATGTTTCTCCATTTTCTGATTTTCCAACTTTTGCACTGAAGTCTCCCATGAGTATAGTACAGTGTTTCTTAAAATGTGGTCCGCGGACCCTCAGTGGTCTGTAGGAACGTTCCAAGGGGTCCGCAGGCTAATTTGAGTATAAGATAAAACATGTAATAAATTGTAAAATGAATAATGTTATGACAGTTATGTGAAGTAGAATTTGAACAGTTATGTTTAAGCCATTAATAAATAATTCAGTAACAATTTTAGTATATTATAGCCTACAAACACCTTTAAACTCAAGAGGTACGGTAGGAAGGAAATCTACTCATAATTAAGGGTCCGTCACATGATTAGCTTTAATAAAAGGGGTCTGCTGCATGAGAAAGTTTAAGAACCACTGATATAATATATGAGGTCTTTTCTTCTTCCATAATCTGGGAGACGTCATCATAGAATGTTTCAATTTCTTCATATGAGCTTTGAGAAGTTGGTGCATGTATTTGTATGACTTTCAGAGTATATTTTTTGCACAGTCTAATTACCACCAGTGCTGCTCTGCCAGATACACTGCTGAATTTAACAATGTTGTCTGCAAGATTTCTTTTAATTAGAAATCATACACCGCTAACTCTTTCATTTTGTCTTCCTCTGTAGTAAAATAGGTGGTTGCTGTCTTCGAGCTGAACTACTTTTTCTTCTTTTCTGTGGGTCTCACTCAAACCTACAATATCCCAACTAATGTTTTCCAGCTCAGTCACTAAGTTATCAAGTTTGTAATCTGCGAGGCTTCTTACATTGTATACATAGATCTTCATGGATTTCAGATTGTTTAATATCCCAGTCTCTAACTTGCCAATACACTGCCAAATCACTTTCAGTGGCACACTGTCCATAAGCCCAGGAGGCAATTCGGTTGTACCTTTAGTAGACGATGATCCAACAGGAACGCCCATCAAATCATTTGCAACAGAACTCATGTTTGGTTGGGAGGATTGTGGCAAATAATCTCACCTCCCTGCCACATAGTTTCTGGTGAGATTTTTTTTTTTTTTTGGCCACGTTATTTGTTATATTCGGTGGAACCCTATATATTTATAGGGGGTCCAATGGTCAGTGCCATCTAAGACTGTACCTTATATATCTACAAGGCCTTCTCCTATCCGCCACCCGGGAACCCGCCAGGTAGCAGTATATATATATATATATATATATATATATATAGTTGTGACACTGTTAATTACATTATATAATGAAATACTTGGGTTGCACAGAGAGGCGCCCACATTGTCGAGTAACTACACCTAATGACGATGCAAGGATCATAGTGGCAGCCAGGGAAAACCCTTTCATCACTGCTGTCAGTATCCGGGATGGTCTTGGCTTGAGTCAGAACCATAAGAAACAGGCTGCACGTGCAAGGCATCCACCATAGAGTTCCTGCTGTGAAGGAGCTGATGATGGACGAACATCAGGCAGCCAGACTCCGCTTTTGCCCACCTCCACGTGGATAAGGGGATCGAATTCTGGGAGGGGGTGTTTTTTTCCGGATGAAAAAACATATGCATCCTCGACCCACAGACATATTCACCTATGAAGACCTAACAACACGAGGTAATTCATCGTGATACAATGGGAGAATTCTCTACATTAAAATATATGTACTGTGTATGATTTAACCGTCCTATACATGTCTGACACCTAATAGGTGTGTTATTACACAGTTTAAATATCAAGTATTATAAATAAAACTATCCAGCCTGACAATATTACTGGATAAATTATATAACTCTGTTGGAAGTATATATTCACTGTCTACTAATGTAAGAAGATAATTTTAATACTTAACATTCCTATTTGACTATAATAAATGCCCCAAATATATGCATAGCCATCAATTATAAAAACTGCTTCAAAATAATATAAACATAATTGATAGTCATCCAACACAAATACCACTTTATCCCAATGTATCGGGCGTCAGATGAATAACTGATAACTTTATTATTGTGGACAGATATGATCGTCAACATATCTTCAATGAGGCACAAAGTGGGCACGTGACATGTAAAGTGTGGGGATATGTGACAGGCCGTGGTGTTGCAGACATAATGAACACTAAAGGGAAGTTCACAGCAGAAACATACATTGATATTTTAGAAAACTTCTTCCCTCTCTATGAGAAAGGATTTTCCCACTTCCTCCTGGGCCTGTCATTCTTCTTCATGATCAGTCCCCCATCCATACAGCCAGAGTTGTGCAGCAGTGGTTTGCTGCCTGCGACGACCTGATGCTGCTTGACTGGCCAAGTAATGGGGTTGACACGAACCCCACTGAGCACATCTGGGCACACACAGTTCAGACATGGGAGCAAGGACGGGAAAGGACCTCCGGACAACTGTTTGCTCACTCACAAGCGGCTTGGGAATCGCTTAGGGCGAAGCCTCACCTCTGCCAGACTCTAGTCCAGTCTATGCCTGCCAAGCTGCAAGCTGTCATTCAGAAGGAAGGCGGATGGACTGGGTACTAGGCAGCAATAAAGACACTAGGCAGGTCGAAAGAATGGTATTGCTTCATGGTATGTTGTTTGTATGGTATCTGATCTCTAAGTCTGTCTACATTACTGTACATATAATACATATTTCCTCTCAAAGGTAAGCTTCTTTGCCTTCGTTTTGTAATGTTCGAGGGATGATAGTTACAGAATGATCTTATAATTAGGACTTCCCATGTCATTTTATCTAAAAGAAATCGAAAACCCTGTTAATTGCTCATATAAATTTTTTATTACACATTACCCTAGACTCTACAAGTTCACGATGAATAATTAACATGACACTGAAAATGTCTGCAGGCAGATGTTTATTGTGGGATGACAGAGGATAAATAAACAAATTTATAAGAATATATATGTTGCTTTGTTTTCGAGTCAACAAAATTTATGCTGCATGGTTACGAAACTCTCCTGAGGAAAAGTCTCGTGTTACAGTCGAGAGGAAATGAAAACATTCAAACCTCTGTCTGAACCCAGTAATCTTCCATATTTTTCCTGACAACACTAACTTTAAAGACATCAGCGTAATTTCCTTCATAAAATGCTAGCATTATATTGTCATTTACCCTCACTAATTTACCTACACACGTCTAAGTCATACATTGCAGACTTACACGTGATTCCCAACCTATCACCAAACTCTCCTCTGCCCCCAATCCCCTGCCTCCCCCTCCTTCACACTCACAGGTACCATATATATGAGGTCTGGCTGCTGTTTCACACTCACCCATCTCACACCAGAACTAAGAGAGGTGCGTAATGCGGAACTGTCTCTGACTATACACTCATGATGGTTGACTCTTGGGTGCTGAATCCTATAGCACTGTGTGTCAGCTGAGAAGCCCTCTGTCGGTCTGGTTCTACTGGTAGAGTTATGTATCTTGGAGTACCTTCCCACATGGTCCAACATCAAGTGCAACTACAGGCTGACTGATGGAGCGAGGAACTATCATCAGTTTGTCTGTCGGATTGTGAGTTTACCAAACGTAGAAGTCCGGGATGTCGCTCTGAAAGTGGTCAGGAGGAACTCATTCTTCGCGCGTCACAAGAACGTCCTGCTGGCTATGCTGGGCAACGACAATGAAGAGATTTGCAGAGAAGCAGTGGAACTCATAAAAACTCTTTGGAGCAAGAACCTGGAAGCCGAAGAAGCGAGGACTTTCAACATGCCAGAGAGACATGACAAAGCTGACTCATATCACTGCATTACAAACATGAACTCACCGGACATACAACAACCACCATCACGAATTTTTCGGACTCAGACACTGAAGAAATCCTGCACCGACCAAACTCAAGCACCTGTGTCATAATCAGTCGGTTGAGCAGCATGTTAAGCTAGTGAATGAGCCTTCAGCAAATGTGGCTGGGTTCGAGAGACGAGACGATTCATCCGTCAATGAATCAAACTACAAAATCTTATAAAGAAATTTGAAACAAAGAATCAGTTTGTATGAAAACTAAGTCATTGATAAAGTGTTGATGTTCCTCGAATAAATCACTGCCTCACGACAAACATGGGTGACAATTTCCATTCCTTATGTATGTACTATACTTGTTGGATGCTGAAAGAAACATCAATTTCATACAGAACTCACTGTACTATTGGAACCACAAACATGAATTTACCACCAGAGACCATATGAACCCGTAATCATCAAAAACAGACCTTCTACAGGAAAAAAGTGTGGGTTGCTGGCACACAGAAGATGGCAACGCCCCCAAAATGGCTTTTTCTCTAGTTCTGACAGGTCAATGCTTAGTACCTACACTTTCTTAAAACTGAAGAAAATATTTTTTTTTTTTTTCCATTCCATCCTTATTTGATATAACCCTTGACTGAAGAGGGTGGCGTGGTGGTGGTGGTGGTGGTGGTGGCATTGGTGTGGAGGTTGGTGGTGGTGGCATTGGTGGTACTGGTGTGGTGGTGGTGGTAGAACTATTGTGGTGGTGGTATAGCTGTGGTGGTAGTGGTGGTGACATTGGTGTGGTGGTGGTGGTAGTGGTGGTATTAGTGTGGTGGTACTGGTGGTAAATATAATAATAATAATAATAATAATAATAAACAACGCAGTAACTGACGTGAATGTCATAAACCACGGTAAAAAACAACAATAATAATCATCATCATCATCATAATGATGCGTAAAACGTTAAAAAGGGCTCGTATTCTCACTGGTTAAGGATGCTCCCTAACACCTTTCCCTTACCGATTTATTCTGGAGTGGAGAGATATATGAGAGTGGGGGGTGTGAGTTGAGAGCGGGGCAGTGAAATGGCGGGGGACAGGGCGACGTGGAGGCGATTTGTTTGTGGCCACCCCGAACGGGATTGAGGCGTCTGGCAATATAGATAGATAGATAGATACGGTCAGCTAAAATCGTTTTGTACTGAAGCAGAGTATGGAGATGTCAGAATGATTTAAGTTAGGCAGAAGACAGCAAAAGAGTAATAACCAAAATAAATCGCTTAGGTAGAGGCGTTAAGAAGCTTGGAGAATACGGGCGACGCTAATCAAAGTCGCTACATCTCCACTCCTTGGCATCCCCGACAAACAATCGCAAGAATCCTCACTTTACCTGCCTTTTCGTCGCTCCCCGTCGTCCTTTGTTGTTCCCGGGATATTCAACACTATCACTAGCTATATAAAACTACGAATGACGCGCCGTGTGACCCGCCAGGACGAAATGTTGTGCAAGAGACTCGAGAAGCGACCTCCCTCTCCCCTTAGCTAGGCTCCGTCTCTACATTCCAACAACGGATTGATAGTTTAACTGTTTGAAAAAATATGATAAAAATAAATATAAGCCACCAAGAGTAATTATATATCCACTAGATACTTTTAAAAATATTAATTTCTTTATTTTCAACCTCCACGTATCTTTAAAACAACTATTTTTACGTTACAAGAAGCTGTTTTGAATTTTACCTGGGCGGGAGGCGGGCGGGTCAACTCCGATTTCTTACCTTCCCTACTTGCCTCCGTATTTTGATGAGGAAAATGCATGTTTTTACACTAAGTTCTTTTTAAAAATATCCGACAACTTATTTTCAAACTTAATATGTTTTTAGAACCATTATTATTATCATTATTATTATAATCTTGCGAGAAGTTTATTTGAATTTTACCCGGGCGGGAGACGCGAGGAAGTGAACTCCGATTTCTTAAGTACTTGCCTTCCCATTTTCTACGACTACCTTAAACGAAAATACATGTTTTTTTATCATTATCTTCACTTTACTGAAAAAATTGCCATTATATATGAAAATTTGAAGCTACTGGAATGCAAAAAGGCTTGAAGAGGACTTACATAATTATCTAAACACGAAAAAAAAGTGTATAACTGAACGAAGTCAAGATTTCGTGTTATTTAGCGCTTACTTTCGGCGGTATTCCCGTCGGTTAAGGAAACTCCCTAACACCCTTTCGTCAGCGATTTATTTATTTGGTATGGCTGGTTAACATCATTTTGTACCTTACGCAGACTAGGGCGATATTGGAATCATTTAAGCAACACCATAGATGATTGTAACATATAATTAACAAACTAAATCGCTTAGGAAGAGGTGTCAGGGTGCCTCCTTACCTGACGAGAATGAAATCGAACTACCTATCCGGACGATTTTATTCAGCTTGTGGTGGTGGTGGTGGTGGCGATAGTGGTAGTGGTGATAGTGGTGGTGGTAGTGATCGTGGTGACAGTGGTGATAGTGGTGACGGTTGTAGCGGTGATGGCGGTGGTGGTGGTGGTGGTTGTGATGATGATAGTGGCGGTGGCAGGGGCTGGCAGGGTAGGGGCGTCTGCCACCCAGGCCAGCAGGGCGGCCGTGTCAATGGCTGGGGCAGGGCACTAGGCTGCTCTTTGTCTCTGCCCAGCACCCAAGCCAACAGCCTCGCAATTAACCGGGATTATTTTTCACCACCATCATTAACACCATTGCAATCAAAGCCTCAATGACTCGGGCCAACAGTGCGGGGCAGGGACGCACGTAGGGGCGAGAATCCCACACTTTCCCACTCAATACAAGGCCCTAGGAACCCCCCCGGCCACAACCCTACGGGGGGCGTGGGTCTCCATTGCAAAGACAGCCAACAATGAGAGAGAGAGAGGACGCTAACCCGACACCACGTGATTTGAGATGTGATAACACGGCCGTGGTGACATCCTCTGACATCTTGGTGACATCTGCCAGACGCCAAGGGGGGGGGGGACCTCTCAATATCCCCACCCACCCCCCACTTCACCCTCACTCCCTCTACCTCTCCCCTCTACTCTTCACCCATCAACTACCCTCTCATAACCAGCCTACACCTCTATCCTCACATGTTCCTTCCCTTCCCCATCCCTCCTCCTCTCCTTTCCCTCCAACCTTCACTCTTCCATCACCCATCCTCACAAACCATACAGCCCAATCCTTCTCCTTCCTCCTCCCTTCCCTCCCCCCTCATCCCATTCCCTCTCGTCCTTCACCCTTCCGTCGCCCAACATCACATAAATTCCACAGTCCACACCAATACACCCTCCTGCACATCCCATAATCTACACCCAGTACACCTTCCTAATAGTGTACATTCAACACCCACACATCACCACACCTACCACCCACCACACATCCTAATAATCTACTTATGCACATCACAAATTTCACCATCTACACTGGCCTGCACACAATGCAAACATCTTACACACTCACTACACACTTCCCACATGATCTCCACTGCCTACATAGTTTCCTTTAACACTGCACACACACACAAACACACCACAACACCCACCACCACTGTCCCCTTACACCCTTCGCCTAATACTACACACACACACACACACGCCACTACCTCCTACACCACCCTCCCACATCCACACCCACCAACAACCCACCCACCCACCTACACTCACACACACACACACACACACTCCGCTCTACCCCACCCTCACCATTCCCCTACGTCCCCCCAACACACACCACCAGCCCCTACACCCTCCCACACCCATACCAACAACCCACCCACTCACCTACACTCACACCATCCCCTCTACCCCACCCTCACCATTCCCCTACACCCCCCACACACACCACCAGCCCCTACACCCTCCCACACCCATACCCACCAACAACCCACCCACCCACCTACACACACAGACCACCATCCCCTCTTCCCCACCCCCACCATTCCCCTACACCCCCCCCACACACATCACCAGCCCCTACACCCTCCCACACCCATACCCACCAACAACACACACACCTACCTACACTCACACCATCCCCTCTACCCCACCCTCACCATTCCCCTGCACCCCCCACACACACGACCAGCCCCTACACCCTCCCCCATCACATCCCTAATGATCGTTCCACACATCACACGGGTACACAGCCTAATAACAGATAATAGCCTAGGGAACACACCAAGCCAATTCATCTTCCATAATACACCTTCCTGACCACACCGGAAGACAAAGCTCATTAAACAAAAAAAAAAAATAATAATAATAATGACTGGATAAATTTTCATACAATCTATCTACCGATCTATCTATCTATTGCCAGACGCCTTAAACCCGTAAGGGGTGGCCACAAACAAATCACCTCCATGTCGCTCAGTCCCTCGCCATTTCACTGCGCTGCTCCCAGCTCACACCCCCCCCCCCCTCTCTTTCTCATATACCTCTCCACTCCATCCCTCCATTTCATCCTCGGCCTCTCCCTCCCTCTCCCACCCTCACTCACATACTCTCTCCTCGTTAGTCTCTCGCTCTCCATCCATTTTAATACAGGATAAAGAAAAATATCTTCAAAAATTAAAGCTTTGATTGGTTTCTGATAGGAGACTTGTGCCCAACTCTGTGCCGTATAAATCTTTCACACATCACCATACTCTGCATAAAATCCGTACAGAGGGATATTAACCAGCCATATCCAAAAACAAATCGCTAAGGAAGAGGTGTTAGTGAGCCTCCTTACCCGATGAGAATAGACCACGATAATGACGACGCGAAACGCAGAGGAGAAAAAGAAATGGTCAATAGATAGACAGATATAAGCCAAATCTTACAAAAATGAATGATTAAAGCAAAGAAAATGAATGTGAGAGGAGAGAGAGAGAGAGAGAGAGAGAGAGAGAGAGAGTACTGTACTAATACGATGTCAACAGGGTGCAAATTACCTAGTGTAAGCTCAGGGTGAATATGGATGAGCCAGGGTGTCTAGGGTGAGTCTGTGGTGCCTAGTGTGAGTGTTGGGTGCCAAAAGTGAGGTTGGAGTATCGAGGGTGGTGGTAAGGTGATGAGCGTGACAAAATTGCAAATACTGAGATAAACAGTATGCCTACAGTAGTGTGTTGTTATCGAGTGCCTAGGGTAAGTATGGGGTGCCTGGCGTGGATGTAGGGTGCCTAGGGTGAAGGTAAGGTGATGAGGGTGACAAAAGAACAAGTACTGAGATAAACAGTATGCCTGGTGTGTTGTTACCGTGTGTAGGGTGCTGGTGGGAGTGACTAGGGTGAATATAGGGTGTCTGGCGTGAGTGTAGGGTGCCTAGGGTGAGTATAGGGTGCCTAGGGTGAGGGTGCGGTGACGAGGGTGACAGTAGGGTGACAGCGGGGCGGAGATGCGGCTCTGCGGCAGTTCGCGTCACCCAGGTATCACGTTACCTCCAGGTGGACTAGCCAGCGTCCCAAGCCCTTCACTAGTCACCGGATTAGCCTTCACTTCTAGATAAAAAGCAGTCATCTAGGCCCTTCTAATCAAACTAGCAGGAGGGTAGCTATTAAAACAGGTATTAGATTAACTAGAGATAAACCAAAAGGTGAGTGTTTGTATTAAATTCTTCGTTAGCGTTGGGTAGCAAAGTCGAAGCCAGGTGTTTGTGTGGGGATGCAGACGTGGCCACCACCTCCTGCGTTGTCAAGTCGTGGCAATGCGATTCAATTCCTTTCAACAATTCAATCAACGTAATCAACTGGTGTGCAATGCTGCTGGGGCGACATTCCAACGTAATTAACTACTCCTACACAATTTGCAAGATAGGGAGGGAGTAAACAGTCTACGGAACCCCCGCTGTGACGACGCAGGGGGGTGAGGGGGTGGAGACGGTGACAGTCAGGGTGGGGGTGCGGGGAGGGTGAGGGTGGTAGGATAGTGGTTAAGAGTCAGGGAGAGTTGGGGAAGGGTAGTGCATGTTAGCAAGGCAGGGGGTGGGGGTGACACAAGGGTGGAAGGGTTGAGGTAGGGAATGACAGTCAGGAGGGAGTGGGGGTGGGGGTGTTACAGGATGAGGGAGACACGAGGGTGAGGGTGGTAAGGGTGTGAGTAGGGGTGGTGGCGACAGTATTAATGTAGTCGTGGAGTAGTGAGGGTGGTGGTGGTGATAATGGTGGGGTATGTGACTGGGTAAGGGTGGGGGTTGCAGTGTAGGGAGGGAGGTTGGAGATGGCAGAGGGGGGTGAGGGTGACAGTGAAGATAGTGGTTGTAGTGCTGGTGGTAGTGTTGGCAGTAAGGGTGGCTGTGGTGACACGGAAGGGGGGAAGGGTGAGGGTGAGGTGAGGGACTGGTGACAGAATGGAGGGAGAGAGGGGGTTACTGTATGGTGGTGGTGACAGGGTGAGAGTGAGTGAGAATGCGGACAGTGGTGGTGGTGGTGGTGGTGGTGGTGAGTTTAATAGTGGTGGTGGCTAGAGTGGTTGTACTGCAGTGGTAGTGGTGGTGATGGTAGAGAGGGAAGAAGCTTGTGACATAAAGGGATGGGAGTTGGAGTGGAGGGTGACAGGGGTAATCGTGGTGGAGGTCAGGGGGGTTGTGGTTATAGTGGTGGGGGTAGTGGCAGTGGTGGTGGTTATGACAGTGGTAGATGGGGTGGTAAAGTAGGATTGTTTACATCTGACAAAGCCCCATGACCCCATTTCAATTTAACTGGCTGTCATGTGTAGTCATTTAGATTGCTGATTTGACCAGTAACGAAGGAGATTCATTCCTACCTCAATTTTATACTCAAGTTGTGGAAACGGCACAGTTCCGTCGCTCACCTACCACTCTTCTAGTCAGTTTCTCTCATTCTCAATCCTCCCCCTTAACCTCCACTCACATGCACTCTTCCAGTCAGTCAGTCTCTCCATCCTCCCCCCCCCTCAACCTTCACTCACTCTTCTAGTCAGTCTCTCACTCCATCCTCCCCCCCTCAACCTTCACTCACTCTTCTAGACAGCCTCTCTCAATCCTCCCCTTCATACACACTTCTAGTCAGTCTCACTTCTCCCTACAACCCAATCCATCACAGATTATTTCTCCTAACTCACATACCCTCTTCCAGTCAGTCTCTCGTTCTCAATCCACACCCTCAATCTCCACTCACATACACTCCTCCAGCCAGTCCGTCTCTCAATCCTCCCCCGTCACTTGCTCTCCTCGTCAGTCTCAGTCCTACCCACGACCCAAACCATCACAGAGTATTTCTCCTAACTAACATACCCTCTTGAAGTCAGTCCCTTAATCTCCTTCCATACCCTCAATCTCCACTCACACTCGCTCTCCTCGTCAGTCTCAGTCCTACCCACGACCCAAACCAGCACAGAGTATTTCTCCTAACTCACACTCTTCCAGTCAGTCCCTCGTTCTCCACACACATCCTCAATCTCCACTCAACTGCATTCCTCCGGTCAGTCCGTCTCTCAATCCTCCCCCTTCAGTCTCAGTCCCCGATATGACCCAAGTCAGCGCGGGGTGCTCTCCCAAAGCTGCCAATCGCATCAACAAATGGTAAGAAGCTCCAATCGACCACAAGGACAGGGGAACGACGGTGGAGCTTTGTAAAACACTCGTTGGGGGAAGCGATGGAGTGAGACATTGATCATTCCACTCACATTCCACGCCAAACTTTAATGTAAATAGGAGGACCATACAGAGAAGGGACATGCGACTGAATTGAAGTCTGGGGTGCAAAACAGAAAACGTCTTTATCTTGGTACAGTGTGGAAAAAAAAAGGGGGGGTAGTGTGTGTGTGTGTGTGTGTGTGTGTGTGTGTGTGTGTGTGTGTGTGTGTGTGTGTGTGTGTGTGTGTGTGTGTGTGTGTGTGTGTGTGTGTGTGTGTGTGTGTGTGTGTGTGTGTGTGTGTGTGTGTGTGTGTGAGAGAGAGAGAGAGAGAGAGAGAGAGTTACGATGCTAGTCACGAAGAAGTGCACCCTGCCGTCCTCTTGTGTGTTACATAAATCATTCTAATATTGCCATACTCTGCAAAGACAGCTTACAAGACGATACCAAGCAGGCATGTGGAGGAATAAATCGCTAAGGGAATGGTGTTAGGGAGCCTCCTTAACCCACGGGAATACGAGCCACAGTCTTGCCCATCCCCATCTTCCCCAAACACGTGTCCACTTTTGACTTAACCCTCCCAGTGGTAACCAGTCCTGTCCTCTTGCTATGCTTCATGAATAATACTGGCTCTTATTCTCTCTCTCAATAACTGTTTCTTACCTTATTTTTTATTTTTATTCTCTCTCTGTAACAGTACAAAATTTTACCCTGTTATCCTGAGAGAGAGAGAGAGAGAGCATCCTCACTCCTAAAATATCTACCCCATTAAATTGATATCTTGCAATCTTTAGCCTGCAAGATTTATAAGCTCTGCAATCTCTCTCTCTCTCTCTCTCTCTCTCTCTCTCTATATATATATATATATATATATATATATATATATATTTTTTTTTTTTTTTTTTTTTTTTTTTTTTCACATTACCTGGGTCACCTAATGGTGGCTCTCCACGTTGCTCGATCTCTGGCAGCATCCTTATTCAGTCCCTTATCCCTGTGGTCACACTCTGTGACCTCGTCCCAAGTCTTTTTCGGTATGACTCTCGCAACCCTACCCAAGACGTTCACGCTTCTCATCTTTCGCACCCGACTGTCATCCTCCATCCTCTCCACATGCCCAAACCATCTCAATCTACCCCTCCTCATAACACCAATACATTCCAGCCCCATCCCGCCTCTCAACTCTTCCATCGTAATCCTAGCCACCAATACATTCCAATCCCATCCTTCCTCTCAACTCTTCTATCGTAATCCCCAATACATTCCAGTCCCATCCTTCCTCTCAACTCTTCCATCGTAATCACCAGTACACTCCAGTTCCATCTTTCCTCCCAACTCTTCAATTGCAATCCTAGCCCCCAATACATTCCAGTCCCACCTTTCCTCTCAACTCTTCAATCGTAACCCCCAATACATTCCAGTTCCATCCTTCCTCTCAACTCCTCAAGCATAATCCTACCCATAAATACATCCCAGTCACATCCTTCCTCTCAACTCTTCAATTATAATACCCAATACATTCCGGTTCCATCCTTACTCCAGTTCCACCCTTTCTTTCAACTCTTCCATCGTAATCCTAGCCCTCCAGGC
>NC_137066.1:1577500-1645000 GCF_032717465.1 Coenobita brevimanus
GGCTGATACCTGATTGTAAATATATCACCCAAAAGACGCCCCTGTGACGGGTTCTATTCCTGTTACGCTTGGCTGGGAGTAACGCCATAGTCTGTATTCTTGTCGGTTAAGGAAGCTCCCTAGCACGTCTAATTAGCGATTTATTTTTTATACGAAAGGTTAATATCAATCTGTATGGCATTTATGATGAGAAGGGCGATATTGAAAGGATTTATATATCACAGAATAGGAGTCTTGTCAAAATAAATCGCTAAGGAAGAGGTGTTAGTAAACTTTCCGACCGCACCCTTGTCAGTCACACGGACAGGCAAAGTCGCGGTCACTCCCCCTGGCGGTGAAGAACGGAAGGCGTGACTTTATGAAAGATGACGTTACCGTAAGGACTGGAGCGAAAATTAGGGGAAAATACGCACCCAGAATGCCTTATTACTACAACCACCCACCCACCCACCCACCCACCTACCTACCTACCAACCCACCCACATACCTACCTACCTATCCACCCACCTAAACCACCCACATACCTACCCACCCACCCACTCACTTTCACATCTACCAACCTACCTACCTATCCACCCATATACCTACCTACCTATCCGTTCACCTAAACCACCTACATACCCACCCACTTGCATTCACACCTACCTTCCAATCTACCTTCCTACCCACCCACCTATCTACTTATCTATCTATCTACCTACGAACCCACATACCTACCTACCTATCCATCCAACTAAACCACCTACATACCTACCCACCCACCTACCTACCCACCCATTCACTTTCACTCTTACCTATCTACCCACCCACCCAGCTACCTACCTATTAATCTAACCACCTACGTACCTACCTACCCACCCACCCACCTCCCTACTTACATTACCACTCACCTAAACCACCTACCTGCCTACCTGTCCACTTTCCCACCCATTCATCTACTAGACACGTCCACCTGAGTCAAAAAGGGAATCCACAGGTAAGACATATTTAAAGCAAGAATTATAGCGAAAGAAGGAACAAAGAAATCGCCTCAGAATCTCTCTCAATTACTGCCAATTACCATCACATCCACACTCCATGACCACTACATTAACAACCATGGCAGCACATTGCCTTGTTAACTACACGTGTTCCTTTGTAATGCCTAAGCCTTTGGTAATTGGAAAAAATGCACTGTCTTACCCAATTCTACAGTCCTTCAGTTTTCAATGGGAGGAGAACACTAATTTACCAAAGCACTTCAATCAAGTAACTTACTGTAATCATTCTCTCTCTCTCTCTCTCTCTCTCTCTCTCTCACACACACACACACACACACACACACACACACACACATACACACACACACACTAAGTTAGACTCCTGTATAAAAATTGTCCATATGCACAAATCAGGGCCAGGCTGGAAGTAAGGGTCGAAACCACTGCTATGGAAAGAAAGAAAGAAAGAAAGTGTGTGTGTGTGTGTGTGTGTGTGTGTGTGTGTGTGTGTGTGTGTGTGTGTGTGTGTGTGTGTGTGTGTGTGTGTGTGTGTGTGTGTGTGTGTGTGTGTGTGTGTGTGTGTGTGTGTGTGTGTGTGGAGTGATCGCGTCTTATTAGTGCTACAAGACCTGCAGTTCCGCTGAGGAGGAGAGGAAGGAGGAGGGAGATTGGAGAGGAAGGAGAAGGGAGAGAAAGGAGGAAGAGGGAGGCTGGAGAGAATGAAAAACAAGGGGTAGAATGAAGAGGAAGGATGGAGAGAAAGGAGGAGGAAGGCTGGAGAGGGAGGAGGAGAGAAATGAAAAGGAGGGAGAATGACGAAGAAGAATGGAAACCTGAAAACAGAGGAAGAAAGGAAAGGAGGACTGGTGGAGGGGGAAGACTGGAGAGGAAGGAAGGTTGAAGAGGGAGGAAGAAGTTTAAAAGGGAGGAATGAAACTTGGAAAGGAAGACTTGACGAGGAAGACTGGAGAGGAAGAGGACTGAAGGAAGAGGAGGAGGACAGGAAAAAAGAGGAGGAGGAAAGAAAAGAGCTTGAAGAGAGTATGAGTTTATGGAAAAAAAAAGAGGAAGATTATGAAAAAAGAGTAAGATGGGAAAAAGAGCAAGATGGAAAAAAGATTATGGAAAAAGAGTAAGACAAAAAAAAAGATGGAAAGAGTAAGATAAAGATTCAAGGAAGAGAAAGACAAACGTCCCCCCCCCACCTATCTACCTCTTCCTTCTTCCCACAGAGTTGCTCAGGGGGTGGCAGATTGTGGGGGTGTAGGGGGAGGTGGGGAGGGAAGGGGGGACGGTTTGGGAGAGCTTAACCGCACACATAATTGGGGAGCCGCTGGGGAGGGACGGTAGCGTAACTGACAAGGATAGCACCCAGGGCTGTTGTGACGCTTGGGGAAAGGAAGGAGGGGGACAGAGGAAGGATTGGATGGTGAGGAAGTGAGTTTACAAGAGAAAGGACATGTGTCGGGGCTTAAGCCAGCATTCTGTGGCTTTATTTTGCGGTTACGCGCACGCAAATACACACACACACACACACACACACACACACACACACACACACACACACACACACACACACACAGCGACATCTCCTCCGTGTAACGCAACTCTAACCTACTTCCACTGTCCTTGTCCCTGCACTTGCGATTTTGCGGGAGTTGCGTGCGCGTGACTTGGGGCAGCGTGCGTGGGCGAGCAAGGGCGGGCATCATGTTTTCTGAACGAGCCCGTAAAGCGGTGATTACGAGATTCCCGCTAGTTCAGGCCGCCATTCGGGGATTAGTAGGTGGTGATGTGGGTGTAGTGGACTAAAAAGACACAGGGTAAGGAGCTTGGGTGGATGGGTGGATGGAAGGAAATAGGAGGGGGTGAGAACAGGGAAGGATTGATGGAAAGAGGATGGAAGGGGAAGGGAAAGGGAAGGCGGGAAGGAATGGGAAGGTGGGGTATGGATGAAAGAAGAAGGGAGGTGGGGAGACAGGGAAGAGGTAGGGGGATGGAAGGAAAGGAGAGGTGGGGAGATGGACACATGGAAGAGGGAGGTGGGGACACACACACACACACACACACACACACACACGACCTTCCCAACCTCGTGCAGTGGGCCTATAAAACAGTGTCGTGTTGTCTTTAAATACCACATGATAACACCACACAACTACCACACACAAGTACGACCACCACGACCACGAAAGAACCACAAACAGAGGTAATATTAGGCTCCTCTCACCTCAAGCAAAAGTATTACTTGATTTAATTGTAACAAAGTATTATTATTATTACAAAGAACAAAAGAAAGGTTTCTCTTACACAGGCAAAGCATTAAGAAGCTTCCATCATCATCATCATCATCATCATAACAGTAGTAGCAGTAGTAGTAGTAGTAGCAGTAGTGGTTAGTTTAGTAGTAATAATAGCAGCTGTAGTATCAGTATAGTAATAAGTTTTAACAGTAGTAGCTGCAGTAACAAGAGTAGTAGTCTAGCAATAATAACAATAGTAATAATAATAATAATAATAATAATAATACCCGGTAATAATAATGAGCAAAAGTATCACGAACTTTACATCACCACAAACAAACGTGCAACAAGGGTTCATTTACCACAGACAAGGGCACAGTAAGAATGAAAAAAGGAAGGAAGGAAGGAAGAAAAGAAAGAAGCAAGGAAGGAAGGAAGGACGAAATAGAGAGAAGAAAAGCAGGCTTCAATAAGACTAGTAACAAATCCTTCAGCCACAGAGGTCCTAATAAAATCGCCATTCAGTAGCAAGATTAAAGAAAATAAAGTTGCCTTGGAGGGATTTACTAGAGGGTCAACTTCTGAATGCACTTTTAACATGAGCTTTAAGGCGCCTTACTTTGAGGCGCCTTACATGGAGCAGTCTTGTGCCCCCGGGATTACAGCTTGCCAAATGGGGAGTTACAGTGATCCATGTTTTACATCCCTCCCTCCCTACCTCCTCCCTCTCTCCCTACCTACCTACCTTCTCCCTTATGCACCACTCTTCCTCTCCTCTCCCATTCCTTTCCTCCCCAATCCCATCCTACCTACCACCCTGGCTACTTTTCTTCCTTCCTCCATTATGCATTTTTCTTCCTCTTCCATCCCATCCTACCTACTTTTCTTTCTCCCTCCATTCTGCACCCTTCTTCCTCTCCCGTCACTTTCCTCCCCTCTCCCATCCCATCCCACCCCATTTCCTCACCCTACTATCTGTACCTCTCCCTCCCTCTCACATCCCTCATCACTTAACATCACAAAAATTAAAAAAAAATAGGATTCCTATTCATCACTCACCATCCTCTTAAAAAATAATTATAACCCCAACTCATCACTCAGCATCATCATAACAAAAATTCTTAATCATCACCACCCAGTATCATAACAGAAATAAGAGCACCTCTTCTCATCACCTAGCATCACCACAACAATTACCAAGGTCCCCAAATCATCACTACGCATCACAACAAAAATTCTCAATCATCACCACCCAGCATCACAACAGGAATAACAGCACCTCACCTCATCACCACCTAGCATCACCACAACAATTAACAAGGTCCCATACTCATCACCACGGCTCATCACAATAAAACACACGGAACAAGAGTGAGGGTGAAGGCAAGCTTACTGTGCCCCCAAAGCTGTTTACATTAATATTCTGCCTTCCTTCCTAAATCCTGAGAATTTATTAGCAAGGCTCATTAACTCCCCAACCTAATCCCAATGTAATCCCTCTCTAAGCCTACCAAGCGTCCCCCTCCCTCCCTCCTTCACCTCCCCTCCCCCTCTCCCCTCTCTGTCCCTCTTCCTCCCCCTCCCTCGTTGGTCTTCCTTCTCCTCTCTCTCTCCCCTCCCTGTCTCTGTTCTCCCCCCACTTCGTTGGGGTCCCTTTTCCCCCCCTCTCAATTTCATTTCTCTTTCCCCCTTTCCTTCCCTCTTTCATCTCCCTCCCCCTCTCCCACTCTCCCCTTCTCTCTCGCTTATCACTCCCTATCCTTTGTCTCTTCTCTCCCCTTCCCCTACCTTCTTCCTCCCCATTGTCTCTCGCTTCACCCTCCCCATCTCCCTTTTTTCCCCTTTGTCTCTTTCTTTTCCCCTCCCTATCTCCCTTTCCCTCTCTTTCACCATTCCCTAACTTCATTTATCTCTGCTCCCTTTCCCTATTCTCCCTGTTACATCCCTCTGTCACTCTTTTCCCTCCCTACCGTCCTCCTTTTCTCTCTCCTTTTGTCTTTCACCTCCCTTCTGTCCTCCCTTTCTCTAACTATCGTCCCCTCTCTAGCTCCCTTCTTCCCCTCACTCTCGTATGGAGAAACGGGCGAGAGGATAGGAGGTATGGAGGAAGATGGGAGAGATGGAGGGAGGAGAGAAAGAGGATGGAAGAGATGGAGAGCAGAGAGAGGACAAGAAAGATGGAGAGAGGACTAGAGGTGAAGCAGAAGAGGAAGGATGAGATGGAGAGACGGAATGGGAGATGAACAAAGGATGGGAGAGCCGGAGAGAAATTGGGAGAGATGAGGAAGGAAGAAGTGATAGAGAGAGAGGATGGGAGAGACGAGGGAGGAGGTAGAAGAGTGGGGGGAGGGAGAGGGATGTGAGGATGGTGAAAAATAACAAATAATAATAGTGGAGATGAAACACTTGCTGGGTGGGGGAGTTTTTTGAAACATAATCATTAACTGTATTCCATGAAGCTCCAGATGTCGCGTATATATAACTATGTGTGGGTCTCTCTCTCTCTCTCCATCTCACCTATCAGTTTTCACGTCTATTGTCTTCTTCCTTCTCTCTCTCTCTCTCTCTTCCGCTCTCGTGTCGGCGGTAACAACGATAATAACATACCATTACGGGTACTATAACGATGTGTAAGAGCGCTACCTAAGCTGTGAAGGGGAGGGGGAAGAGGGAGGGAGATGGGTGGAAGTGGGATGGGGAGTAGGAAGGGGAGATTGATGGAAGGGTGATGGGAGAAAAGTAGACAGAAGGAGGGGAAGAGGAAATGGAGGGATGGAAGTGGGATGGGGAGATTGGAGGGAAGATGGGAGGAGATACAAGGAGGGGAGATGGGAAGAGGGGAGGGGGAAATGGAGTGGAGAGAGAGGTGGAAGGGAGTGGGGAGGGGAGACAGAAGGTAAGATAGATGGAGGGGAGAAATGAGAAGGGTAGAAAGAAGGTGGGGAGATGGGAGTAAGGAGTGGGTACGGGAGATGAGAGGGAGTGGGGAGGAAGTGGGGAGGTAGTATGGGAGGAGTGGAAAGGGGATAGAAGATGAAAAAAGGCGAGTGGGGAGGAGGGAAGTCACAGGAGGAGATGGGGAGTGGAGATGAGGAATAGAGATTGAGGGGAGAAAGATGGGGAGACTGAAGGGAGGAGGAAGAGGAGACTGAGGGAAGGGGGAGAGGGGAGGATGAAGAGGAGGGAATGGGAAACAGAAAATGATGTGAGGGAAGAGGGGAAGGGGGACGGGAATCAGAGGAGAGAGAGAAAGAGAGAGAAGGGGAGGTGGGGAAGCAATTGCCTTACCCCTCTGATCATCATATAAGTATACCCACATATATTCCTGCCTCATACTGCCCTCCTCCTCATCCGCTCACTTATACACTAATACTCTCTCTCTATCATTCATTTCCTGTTATTTACTTTCATCCAATCTCGCTACCTTGTTATTCATCCTGCCCTGTCAAACAATCTCGCATATCACTATCTCTCCTCATTTGAGCTTAATTTGCATATCTTTCTATCTATCCATCGATCTATCTATCTACAGCTGAACTGCTTACTAATAGACAATATCAATATCTCTCTGTCCAAGCTTCTCAATCCTTCTTATTCTGCATATCACACACACACACACACACACACACACACACACACACACACACAGGACACTAAACTTCCGCGTCCGACTTTTTTTTTTTTATGCAAGGAAGAAGGAACCCAAGGCTGACCACGAGCGCCAAATCAAAGAGAGAGAGAGAGAGAGAGAGAGTTCCTCGGGCTGAACGAAAGTATAGGAGAAAAATAGAAAACATCAGAAAAAATCATTAGGAAAGATATGGGTTTTCACTGCCTTTCGTCCGTTGTAAATCTTCATCGGACGGAACTGGGTGCATAACACAAGAGGGAGCCGCCAGGAACCCAACACCTCCCTTATCTCGTGTGTGTTATCAGTGGAGCATAATAAGAGGCTTCGGTATCTCACAATTGACACGTTAAGGTAAACAAGAGGCCAGGGCTAGGAGGACGAGGCTAGGCGATGGCTAGTAGGGGCACAGAAGGGGCTAGGAGGGGCATAGAAGAGGGCAGAATGGGGCTAGAAGGAGGGGGATAGAAGGGGGTGGCTAGGAGGAAGGGATTGGAAAAGGGGGCTAAGACAAGAGAGACAGCTATGAGAGACTGCAGAGACGACTAGGAAGGAAAGAACGTCATCCTAGGAAGAGACAGCTAGGAGAAAGAGAGACTAATATGGCTGGGAACGTATTGCGAAAGCTAAGAGAATTTGGCTGGGAAAAGGAGCATAGGAAGGACTTGTAAAAGGGGCTAGGGAGGAAGGGACTAAGAAGGAGAGCTAGGAGAAAGCTAAGAGGAGACAGTGGCTATGGCTGGACTACGACGGCTAGGAAGAGACAGCTAGAGACTACGAAGAGACAGCTGGGAGGAGGAGGGGGCTAGGAAAGGATGGCTAGGAAAGTCGAGAAAACCAGAGTCGAAGTGACGAAAGAGTATTACCAGATCCACTCAGAATTAAGTAGCCTACGATCTCTCCGTGTAAACTCAGGGCTACGTTACGGGGCTACCAGGCTACGGAAGTGAGCTGCAGCGCGAAAAGTAATTCAGGACTACGCCATATGGAAGACTACGGCGCCTGGGGGGGTGGGGGCTACGAGACGAGAGAGGAGACTATACTGCTGTGTGTGTGTGTGTGTGTGTGTGTGTGTGTGTGTGTGTGTGTGTGTGTGTGTGTGTGTGTGTGTGTGTGTGTGTGTGTGTGTGTATACTGCTGCTATGGTACTTGAATTGGTGTAACCTAGGACAGGGTAAGGGGTTACTACTACTACTACTACTACGCCTCACCACCACCATCATTATGACAATCACAACGAACACCAATTATTTACAACTCTTCCCTCACCCACCACCACCACAACCACCACTCCTCCCACCACCAATGCCACTTTCTACAGCCCTCACCACACCACCACCACATCACCACCACAATCACCACAGCGGCGGGCCATTCACACTCTCCCCTCAGGCTGTACTTCATTCATCACTCCGGCCACAGCTCGTAAACGCACTCGTATAACCTGACTACTGTAATTTCCATTTAGAAGTCCACCTTAACTATGTATCTCTCTCTCTCTCTCTCTCTCTCTCTCTCTCTCTCTCTCTCTCTCTCTCTCTCTCTCTCCGCGTGTTTATTTTTTGTTACTCTAGGTTCTTCCTCTCCCTCTCCTTCCTTCGTGTGTGTGTGTGTGTGTGTGTGTGTGTGTGTGTGTGTGTGTGTGTGTGTGTGTGTGTGTGTGTGTGTGTGTGTGTGTGTGTGTGTGTGTGTGTGTGTGTGTGTGTGTCTGCTTATAAATCCCCCCTCAGTGATAGATACAGGAACGGATAGATAGAGACAGGTGGACAAACACCTAGCTAGATAGATACACAGACAGACAGACAGATAGATAAATTTAAGGCGAGACATATTCCCCTCCCTCACTCACGTGTTTATCTTAATCTACACCTGAATAGACAGACAGACAAATAAACAGGCAGATAGACAGATAGATAGATATAGATAGATAGACAGAGACAGACAGACAGACAGATATAAACCGACACATATTCCCTCTCTCCTTCCTGAGTACCTTCATTTTCACCTGAACAGACAGCAGACAAATAAACAGGCAGACAGACAGACAGACAGATAGATAGACAGATAGATATAAGCAGAGACATATTTCCCTCTCACTCCTTCATGAGTCTCTATTTCCTCATCCCCAAAACTGACAGATTTTCCTTCATAAAAAAAAAAAAAATTGCTAACCACCTTTTTTCATGTTAATTTTCTTGCTATTAACGGGTGTGGTTAGTAAGCTTACTTAACACCTCTTCCTTACCGATTTATTCCTGATGCTGCCCCGTTACTATATTCGTGTGTACTGTTCATCCAATCTGTGTCGGTATTTAGATATGGGAAGCAAAATAGAGGATAAGGTTGATGAAATAAATCGCTAGAGAAAAGGTGCTAGGGATCTTTGATAGCGAGTCATTAAAAGCTATCTAATCCCTTCAGTTTTAACTCTCTCAGTAATATAAAAATTAAATAAATAAATAATAATAATGATAAAGACAAATTATACGCTCGTGCTGAAGCGGTTTAGTACACATTAAGTTACGAAGGATTTAAAACACACACACACACACACACACACACACACACACACACACACACACACACACACAATAAATATGATAAAGGAAATAAAGACATAATAAAAGGGGTAATAATTAAACTGGGGGATTAAAATCAAGCTTCCTGACAGGCGAAGAGGCAGTTATGAGGCTTCCGCTGATAAGAGGAAGAGGAGAGAGGAAGAGAGGAGAGGAGAGGGGAAGAGAAGAGAAGAGACGCTACAGAGAAGTGGATGAGGAAAGAAGCGATGAGAAGAAGAGAGGAAAGGAGGGCAGAAAAAGAGAGATGAGGAAGGCAGAAAAAAGAGAGGAGAGGAAGGCAGAAAAAGAGAGAAGAGGGAAGCTAGAGAGTAAGGGGAGAGAAAAGGAAAGAAGAGAAAATAGGAGAGGAGTGAAGCGGGGGGCAGAAAAACAGGAGAAAGATGCTGGGGGAATATGGATGATGAGAGAAGACGAGAGACGAGGAGAAGACGAAAAGAGAGAAGAGGCGAGGAGGGCAGAAAAGAGGAGAGAAGCTAGAGAGATATGCACGAGCAACGAAGAGAAGAGGGGAGAGGAGGGCAAACGAGAGAAAAGGTAGAGGAGAAATGAAAGTGAGGAAAGAAGAGAAGAGGAATGGAGAAAAGAGTAGAAGTTGGATGACATTAAAGAGAAATGAAGAGAAAAGACAAGAGGAGAGAAGCCAGAGGAGACAAATGGAAGAGAAGAGAGATGAAAGGAGAGGAGAGAGAAGGGAGAGGAGAAAAGAGGAAAAAAAGTGACAGGAAGATTAGGAGAGACACGACAGAGAAGGAAGTGAGAGGGGAGACGAGATACAAAGAGCTAGGGAGAGGAGAGCTAGCTTGGGCAAGATTAGATTAGATTAGGTTAGGTTAGGATAGGATAGGATAGGATAGGATAGGATAGGTTAGGATGGTATGGGATGGGAAGGGAAGGGATGGGATGGGATGGGATGGGATGGGATGGGATGGGACAGGGTAGGGTAGGGTAGGGTAAGATAGGGTAGGATAGGATAGGATAGGATAGGATAGGATAGGATAGGGTAGGGTAGGGTAGGGTAGGGTAGGGTAGGGTAGGGTAGGGTAGGATAGGGTAGGGTAGGATAGGATAGGATAGGATAGGTTAGGTTTAGAGAAGAACGATAGGGTCTTAAGTCAGGAAGTAAGGAGAAGCGCAAAGTTAGGAAGAGGGGAGAGGAAGGAGGCAGGAAGAAGGAAGGGAAGGAGGCAGGAGGAAGGAAGGGAAGGAGGCAGGGGGGATGAGGAAGAGGAGGCAGGGGGAAAGAAGGGGGGGAAGGAGGCAAAAGGGGAGGCGGGGAAGGAGACACGGGGGAGGAGGTAGGAAGGGGAGAAGATGGAAGGATGGAATAGACGGGAAGGGAAAGAGGGAAGGAGGAGGAGGCACGGAGAGAGGGAAGGGGTTGGGAAGAGGGGGAGAGGAGGGGGTTATAAGGAGGGAAGGGGGTTGAGGAGGTGGCGGGGGAGATAAGAAGGGGGGTTGGGGGTGACGCTGAGCCCCACTAAGACTGCGTATCTTAAATTGCATCTCCCTATGAGGACCTTGGCGTATTACTTGGCCAAGCCCGGAGTAATAGGCGTCAAAACACAAACAAACAAGAAAACAAACAAGAGTCGTCAGAGAGGGAAGGGAAGGGAAGAAGGGAAGGGAAAGGAAGGGAAGGGAAGGGAAGGAAGAGGAAAAAAGAGGAAGGAAAGGGAGAAGAGAAGGGGAGCAGTGGGGTTAGGGCAAGGTTAGGGAGAGAGGAGTGACAGCATTTGAGAGGGAAGGGAAGGACGAGAAGAAGGCATGAAAGGAAGGAGGAAGAAAAGACGGAAAGGGAGAGAGAGGAGAGAAGACGGAGAAGGAGGAGAGGGAGAGATAGGAGGGAGAGGTGAGGGAGAGAGACAGGAGTGGCAGAGTAAATGGGAAAATAGGGAAATAAAGGAGAGGTGAGAAGACTGCACGGTGATTTACAGGACCATGAAAGCACCGTCAATGGCCTTTATTACTGATACTTTCCCTCCTTCCTTTATTGCTTTATTTACCTGCTTTATGTTGCTTTATTTACATGCTTTATTAATTTTAAGCAGGGTTACGTCTAGGCTCTCTGCTTTGTCTTCCTCACGCACGTATAACACTCCTATTTTCACCCATAATAACCTTTTCACACATACACACACACACACACACACAGGGATGGATAGATATAGTAAGCACATTGAAACGATCACTAGTATTGCAATTTTCAACCTCGAATTAACCTCAATATCGTCATTAGTTTAGAATTAAGGTAGGGACGTTGCACCTCTCCCTCTCTATCCTTCAGCTTCCTTCCTCCCTTTCCTACCCTTCTCCCTCTTCTCTCCTTTCCTGTCTCTCTCATTTTCTCCCTCAATCCCTCCCCCCAAAATGCTCCTCTCTCTTCTTCTCTATCTTACAACCTCTTTCCCTTCCCCCCCCCCCGTCTCTCTCTCTCCCTTCCTTCCCTCCCTCCCCTTCTTTCTCTCCCATTTCTCCCTCCATTCCGCCGCGTTTCTCTCAATCACTCCCAGACTCACTCCCGCAAAAATGCTCCTCTCTCCCTTATCTATTCTTCAACCTTTTTCCCTACCCCCTCGTCTCTCTCCCTTCCTTCCCTCCCTCTCCTTCTCTCTCTCTTTCTCTCCCATTTCTCCCTCCATTCCGCCGCGTTTCTCTCAATCACTCCCAGCCTCACCCCCCCAAAGATGCACCTCGCGACCTCTCCTGACAGGTGCCTATCACTTCGTCAGTATGTCACCCCAGGTCGCTCTCTCAGACGCCACTTGTTTCGCTGCGGGTGTCACGCCTCTTGTTTCGGGGTGAGGAGGGTGAAAGGTGAGGGGAGGACGGGTGAGACGGGTGACGGGGAGGGGTGAGGAAGAGAGGGGAGTGGAGAGGAAGAGACGGAAGGGAGGGGTGATAGTGAGGATGTGAGGGAAGAGGGGTGTAGGGGAAAGGAGGGAAAAGGGGGCAAATTGGGGAGGAAGAGAGAGAGAGAGAGAGAGAGAGAGAGAGAGAGAGAGAGAGAGAGAGAGAGTACAAAGGAAAGCACACGGCAACACACCCTGGGGCAGTTTGGTACAGGGAAGACTATGACTAAAAAAAAACATATATATATTCTATCAGTTAAAGACAAGGATAGAAAAGCAAAAAGCCAGGAAATCAAATAAATAAATCAACTTCCTTAATCCTCTATGTAAATCCTTTAAGCGTAAGAGGAATTAAAGAAGACCTAGCACGTTTTCCTTAGCGATTTATTTATGCAGAGTATGGCGATAATGGAAGGATTTAAATAACAGGAGAGTAAGATGTAATATGTAAAACAAATCGCTTAGGAAAAGATGTAAGGGCCTTAATCCCCCCCAACCCAGAATATCCCTTATCACCATCTCATCTCCGACTTATCAGCACCACGCGACACTCTATCCCTTCACTACAATCAGATTTTGCGAGACGGCTTTCCTCCTACTGCTGGCTTTATATGTTTATCTATTCTTATCTATCTGTCTTACTGTCTATCTATCTCATCCATGGTATTCCTTTTGATGGTCCTCTATTTATCTATCGGTCTATCTATCTACTGTAACTCTTTTTATTGCATATCTATTTTAGTTTTGTTTTTTTATCCAAGTCTCCTCTCTCTCTCTCTCTCTCTCTCTCTCTCTCTCTCTCTCTCTCTCTCTCACTGACAAACCAACGCACCCCACCAAACACACACACACACACACACACACACACACACACACACACACCCACACACACACACACACACACACACACACACACACACACACACACACACACACACACACACACACACACAAAACAGAATGCCTAATACGTCCCTTGGCTTTTAGCATACTTGTTTCCGGTGGTTATTTTTAAAGAGGAGAACTCGTAAATGCTGGGGTGGAGGCCAGGGGTTAAGGGAGAGAAGGTGGAGGAAAGGTGGAGAGAAGGAAGGAAGGTGGAGGAAAGGTGGAGAGAAGGTGGAGGGATGGAGAGAGGGAGGAAGGGAGAGAAAGGGGTAAGACTGGGAAAAGGAGATCAGAGGGGTGGTGGGGAGAGTAAATGTATAAGTGGAGGTCAGGGGAGAGGAGATAAGGTGGAGGGAAGGAGGGGAAGAGGGAGAAAGGGAGGGAAGGAGGGGAAGGGGAGAGAGGGAGGGAAGGTAGGAGAGAGAGGGAGGGAAGGTAGGATAGAGGGAGGGAAGGCAAGAGAAGAATGAGATAAAGGAAGTCTTGGAAGAGGAGAGGGAAAGGAAAAAATTGGGGTTGAGGTTAAGAGGTTAAGACAGACAATTGAGAAAGGATGGTGAAGGAAATGAGAGAAAGGAAGAAAGAGGGAGAGAAAGTATGAGAAGGGAGGGAGAGAAAGTATGAGAAGGGAGGGAGAAGAGAGGTAAAGAACAGGAACGGAGGTAAGGGAGAGTGGTGAAGGAAGAAAGAAGAGGTGCAGTGAAGGAAGGAAGGCAAAAGAGAAAAGAGAGGGTGAGGATAGGGGGGGAGGTTACGAAGAGAAGAGACAGGGAAAGGAAGAAAGGGTTAGGAAGCGAAAAAAGGTATGAGAAGGAGAGAGAGGATGGAACCAGGGAGAGGAAAGAAGACTTGGGATGAGAACAGAGGTGAGAGAAGGGAGAGAGGATGGAAAGAAGGAAGAGAAAGAGAAAGGACAAAGAGAGAAGTAAGGTGATAGGAGACAGGTTTGCAAGATAAGGTGAAAGACAATAAGTTTTAGTACACGCAAGGGTGATGAAGAAGAATACGGATGAAGGAAGGGAGAAGAAGGAAAGGGAGGAATGGAGCGAAGTGAAGGGAGACAAATCGAGGAGAGGAAGAAGTGAAAAGGGAGTATGGGAAGGACGGGAGAGGACCGACAGGCGGGGAAGAAGGGAGGGAGAAACGAAAAGGGAAGAAGGGAGGGAGAGGTGAAAGATTATGAATAGAAGGGGAGGGAGAGGACAGGGAGAGAGGGCTGGAGGGAGAAGATGAAGGGAAGGGAGAGGATAGAAAGGGAGGGAGAGGATAGGGAGGAAGCTGCCAGTGATACCAATTACGCAATGACCTCGTCTCGGTGTGGCGATGAAGTAGTTGGTCTCTCTCTCTCTCTCTCTCTCTCTCTCGCTCTCACACACACACACAATCACACACCCCACGAACACCCCACAATCCTCGTACTCCCTCTCGCCCCTGCCCCTCTCCACCTGTTTGAGTAAGCACCTGGCGGCACCCAGATGGCGACGTTGCAGCGCTTACACGGGCAACTAACGCTAAGTGAGGCTGCGCGGCGGGAGAAATGCTCGCTATGAAACTATTAACAGGCCTCTTGCAACATATCCCATACCGTATGCCACATTACCTGTGTCTTTGATCTCCTCTCGGCCCTGTGATGAGAGAGAGAGAGAGAGAGAGAGAGAGAGAGAGAGAGAGAGAGAGTGTGTGTGTGTATGTGTGTGTGTGTGTGAAATAAAACTGCAAGGTGTGAAAGAGGCATTACACTCAGGTCCCCCCCACCCTTCACTCCCTCACCCCACCCTCACTCCCTCACCTCCCTCTCACCTTCACCCCTTTCCCCTCACCTTTCGTTCATTAATTAATATAAGACTGATCCTTAACACGTGTCCACTGTTACTGAAACTTGGGGGAGTGTGTGTGTGTGTGTGTGTGTGTGTGTGTGTGTGTGTGTGTGTGTGTGTGTGTGTGTGTGTGTGTGTGAGAGAGAGAGAGATGGGGGGAGGGTAGGTAGGTTTGTGTGTATGTGAAAGAGAAAAAGGTGAGGGAAGGTGGGGGGGAAGGGATGGCAGGGAAAGGGTTAAGTTCTTTGGCAGACATTTGCATAGCCTAATTCAAAGCGACAGACTCAGAATAAGTCGCAAATTATCCTCGGTTACGGACACTCCCTAACACCTCTCCCATACCGATTTATTTTCCAATCTGTTCATTAAAATCCCCTGGTCTTTTCAATATCGACATAAATGGCATAAATAACACACAAGAATATAGTGACGGGGCAGAATCAGAAATAAATCGCTTAGAAGAGGGTGTTAAGTAAGCTTCCTAACCGTACTAGATTACGCCCTCAGACTCGTAGTCCCATCGGTTAAGGAAGCTCCCTAACACCTTCCCCTTACCGACTTAGGCAACAGATAGATGGGCAGATAGATAAACAAAGATTTTTTTTTTTTTCCTGGTATTAACTTTCAACATCAATTATTATTTGCTTTATCTTTATCTCTCTCTCTCTCTCTCTCTCTCTCTCTCTTTCCTTCTTCCTTTCCACTCTCCACCTTTCAATTTTTTACCAAAGCACTGATCTCATTCTCTCTCTCCCTGTCTCTCTCTCTCTCTGGCATTTCCTTCTTTCTTCCTTTCCATTCTCCACCTTTCAATTTTTAACCAAACCTTTACCCTCTCTCTCTCTCTCTCTCTCTCTCTCTCTCTCTCTCTACGACCCTCCTCCATACCAGGCCACGACCCTAGCCCTTCCTTTAATTAAGAGAGTTCACCCTTGCCATCATTCTTCGACCTTCTCCCTTCATAACACTCTCCCTTAGCCTTCCTTCAGCCCACCACCAGACTCCCTTGCCTCTCAGTCCCACCTAATCTATTGACATCACCCACCCACAATCTCTCTCTCTCTCTCTCTCTCTCTCTCTCTCTCCTTTTTCAATTTTCACTTTTCTTGATTCTCATTTGTTTTTCCGTCCTCCGTATTCCTCCCTCCCTCCCTCTCTCTCTCCCTCCCTCTCTCTCTCTCTCTCTCTCTCTCCTCCCGTTTCTTCTTCTTCCCTGTCCACTTTTATTAATTCTCTCTCTTTTTTCCCACCCGTCCTCCGTATTCCTCTCTCTCTCTCTCTCTCTCTCTCTCTCTCTCTCTCTCTCTCTCACCACGGCGGACAGACAGACACAGGAAAATATATATATACATACAGCATTAAACAACCCAGAACGGACGATGATTTTTGAAAATAACACCAAATCACATCATCATCTAATCACCATGCCTCGGTGTTTATGGTCTGCTGTCAAAATTATTCGTCTCGTTCGTATACATTTTTTTTTTTTTTTACTCTTCTACATGCACGTCCTCTCCATATTTTTTTTTAAATTTATCTTATCCTGATTTTTTTTCTCTTATTACCGCCGCCAAGGTTATGTTTTTCCCAGCACTGGTTAGTCTGTCTGCTGGCAACTTTATTAAAAAAGTTATGAACAGATTTTGATGAAATTTTGTGGAAGGGTGGACCATGGGCCAAGGAAGAAATGAGTAAATTTTGTGGGTGATCCGGATTCAGATCCTTTTTAATGGCAATGGCAGTGGCGGAGGTATGCGCTCTCTGGGTGCTTCCTAGTTTTTATGCTTGTACTCTTTATCTACCCACCTTTCCTTCGACACTTCTATTTCTCTCTATTTTTCCTCCAAATTTCTCTTCTCTGTTTCCTCTCTCTATCCTCCTCCACTCTTATCTCCCACCTCACCTCTTCATCAACACCTCAACACATCTACCTTATCCCATTCCTCTTGCCTTTACCTCTTTTCTCCCTCACTCAAATACCTCTCCCTATGCTCCTTCCACTTCATCTCCTCCATCCCTCACCTCAACGATCCAACCTCTTTCTGTCCTTCCCTCATCTTACCTCCGCGTACCTATCCCATCATTCTCCTTTCCTCCTCAACTTCTTAACTACCTCGCCTTTACCCTTTGCCTACGTCTCTCTCTCTCTCTCTCTCTAACCTTGTCCTACCACCACGCCTCTCCTACCTCTTCCCACCATAAAAAAATAATGACGCACTGAAGAATTTTACCCCTGCTATTATTACACAATCTTAGGAGAGACGGCTGGGGTACGGATAGCCTTTATTAATAGAGAAATAAATGAGGGAAAAACTGGTCCCTGTAGCCTGTCCATCCAAGCAGTGTACAGTTTATAACACTCGCTCCCTCTCCCCACATCTCACCTGCGCATCTCACAGCTTTAATGATGCTTCTAAGGCCAATATGGAGCTTCAGTGAGCTTAGACGCACACAGTGAGCACCGAGCTTGGCTAAGGGTGAATTAGAAAGCTCATGAGGTGGACCAGAGCCGCCGCACCCGAAGAAAAACAAAAGTAAATCAAGGGCTTTGGTATAAAATGTTTTGGGGGCCACGCACAGCCCATAGCCTTCGTCAGGGCTGCAGGCAACCGCAAGATTACAACTTTCCTTTAATAATTACCGGCTGTTTCTTCACGCTCGCGATCGCCACTTCACACTCGCCCCTCGCACGCAACCCCACGCAACCCCCGAGCCCACACGCACGCACAGGGCACGAGGGGGAGGACCAGGGGGCATGCAAAGATACGTGCAAGAGGGAGGCTGCATCAAGACCTCACCTACCCACCACCTCGGCTACCCGCACTACCACCACCAGCTATATCTACTACCACACACACACACACACACACACACACACACACCTTTACATCAGATGGTGTGTGTGTGTGTGTGTGTGTGTGTGTGTGTGTTTTCTCTCCCTCTGCCTCTAACTGTCCACTATACATACACACATACATACAAACATATAAACACACAGGTACATACATACATATATACATACATATACATACACGCAAGTACACACATACATACTGGTTCATACATACACATCTAATACCAGTTAACCAACATTTAATACCTACACGCATCCCTAACACCTCATCCTTACCAATTTATTTTTAGGTACTGCTGGCACATATCGTTCTGAACGTTATTCTCTCTCTCTCTCTCTCTCTCTCTCTCTCTCTCTCTCTCCCTCCTGCGCTGAGTAAAGTTGTCTGTCGTATGCATGAATAAAAAAATCATAACTACTTTCACCTTAACTTGGCTCAGATTTTCGTCCTTTTGTAGCTTATTTCACGCAGCTCAGTGGCAGAACTGGTCGCTACTGTGACTCTGCATGGTTCCCACGGCACTTCTTCGTGACTAGCATCCAATTCCTGTGTCAGTTTCTCGTTTTACAGCATTCAAGATGGATAGATGGCAATTTTAGGCCAAGTCAGAGTGAAAAGAGTATAGGAAGGAAGGTCCCCGGGCTGAAATGGTTACCGTGTTCCTGCATCCGGTGCTTGGGTGGGGTGGGACGAGGTGGGACAGGTGGGTGGGACAGGAAGTGGAGTTTTAGCGATCCCGTGTGTTTTATTCATGACGGGTAGTTAGGAGTCGGGTGTTAGAGTCGCCCCGTCTGTCTGCCCAAGCCCCAAGTATGTAATAAAGTTAATAATGTGGATCTTTATGAGCCCTCCAAGTTGCCCTACTGGCTTTATTTAACGTGCCACTCTGACTATCTCTTTATTACGAGTTACAGGTGAAGGTTTTACAGGTGAGAGGGACATGGCGTAGCGCTGTAATTGTGGCCAACATTTATTCTCCCTCCCATGATCTTTTTATGGCGAATTACATGAAGGTTTTCCGGACGTGGCTTTGTACTGAGGCAAGCTTTACGGACGTGCGGCAAAGCTTTATGGACGCGGCAAGCTTTACGGACGTGTGGCAAGCTTTACGGACGTGTGGTATGCTTTACGGACGTGACTGAGTGGTAGGAAGCTTTACGGACGTGTGGCAAGCTTTACGGACGTGTGGTAAGCTTTACGGACGTGTGGTATGCCTTATGGACGTGACTGAGTGGTAGGAAGCTTTACGGACGTGTGGTAAGCTTTACGGACGTGGCTCTGAGTGGTGGCAAGCTTTATTCTGCCTTGGAGCTCAGGAAATACATGTTATAAAGCTCCCCGCTGTGGAATGAAGCACCAACGATGTGATAAAAATGACACCCCACTTCTCCTTCCTGTGTCTGCCCTCTTTGCTCTTCCTCCTCTTTCCTCTCTCTTCCTACGCTTGTCCTTCCCTTCTTTCCCCCCTCCTCTTCTTTCCTCTCTCTTCCTAAACTTGTCCTTCCCTTCTTTCCCTCCTCCTCTTCTTTCCTCTCTCTTCCTAAACTTGTCCTTCCCTTCCATCCCTCCTCCTCCTCTTCTTTCCCCATGTAGCCCTTCCCTTCTTTTCCTCCTCTTTTTCATGCCCTTCCCTTTTACTCCATCTCTTTTTCTTCCCCCTTTCTCTATCATTCCTCTCTCTGCACCTCGCAATTTCTCCTCCTCCTCCTCCTCCTCTTCTTTCCTCCCTAGAACAAAATCCTAGAGTTGTCCCGACAGTGAGAGGGTTAGTTACTTATGGAAATATTTAGAACATTTATAATTATTCTTAGTTAAATAAGTAAAGTTTGATAGAACATTCATTCTCTCTCTCTCTCTCTCTCTCTCTCTCTCTCTCTCTCTCTCTCTCTCTCTTTCTCCTTCCTTCCTTCCCTCCGGCTAACATACTGCTCACAACAAACATGCTCTCCTTCCTCCTCCTCCTTCCTGTTATTCTCTCTCTCTCTCTCTCTCTCTCTCTCTCTCTCTCTCTCATCCTTCCTTCCACTTCCTTCATCACCCACACCATCATCCTTCACTTCCTTTACTTATCCATACATTATTTCCTTCAAATCCTCATCTACTCCATTCTTATCCTCACCATCTCTTCCACTTCCATCCACCTCCCTCCACATCCTTTTCCACTTCGCTCCATTCCCTAAGTCATTTTCTTCATTCCATCCACTCTATCATTTTCATTCTCTTCACTCTCCCCTTCCTTATCTACCCTCCACTTCTACCCATCCATTCCTCATCCACTTCCCCCAGCAGGTTCCTTGGTTATCCTTCCACCTATCATCCACTCTATCTTCACTATCCACTTCATTTCCCTCGACCTCATATCCTTTTATTTTTCTCATCCACACTGCGCTTTTCATTCTCATCCACTCCATTCCACCTATTACTCATCCATCCAGACATCATTCCTCTTCCATTCCACCTCATCAGTCTTCATCCACATCCACTCTTCTCCTCACTCTCTCACTCCTTCCCCTCAACCTCTCTCCACACCCACCCCTCATCCAGTCATCTCACTCTCTCTTTCACTCCCCTCCACCTCTCTCCACCCAATCCACATTCCTGCCCCATTCCACCTCATCACACCAGCCACTCCACTCCTATCCAAACCCAAACCTCATCCATTCTTCCCACTCTCCCTTCCATTCCTCTCCACTCCTCCACATGCACTCTTCTCACTCTTCCACTCCTTCCCCTCCACCCAGTTATCATTCCTGCCCCATTCCACCTCATCACCCCTGCATTCCACACCGTAATAAACAGATCATTATCACTCATTCCACTGACCCTCCCTCGTCTTCCACTTAAAGACGCTCAGACGCCTCAAATTCTACTTCGTTTCTTCCTTAGACGTAATTTAAGATAGATATGATTTTATGGTCATTCTCCATTGTGCTGGGGATTCTCTCTCTCTCTCTCTCTCTCTCTCTCTCTCCGTTGGTATCCTATTGGTTTGTTGTGTGTGTGTGTGTGTGTGTGTGTGTGTGTGTGTGTGTGTGTGTGTGTGTGTGTTTTAATAAAAAATCTTGAACATGAACGAAACGCCATAAAATATCACACACACACACACGCACACACACACACACACACACACACAACACACACACACACACACTTGAGGAATTAAATTAAAACATCGGCGGCATACATCAATAGATACTCACAGATAGATATGCGTCGATAGATAAACAGATAGACAGCCTAATATAAACAAATGAAAATGAATATGCCGATTAAAAACATATCAGTGTGTGTGTGTGTGTGTGTGTGTGTGTGTGTGTGTGTGTGTGTGTGTGTGTGTGTGTGTGTGTGTGTGTACGAGAAAGATGTTAAGAAGGAATACATATAAAGGTGCTCATATTCTTAATTTAAAAACCGACACACACACACACACACACACACACACACACACACACACACACACACACACCAAGAATGACACTAAAATACATCCACATTCCTACATAACCACACGAGGAGCAAGATGTGGATACTCCACACACACACACACACACACACACACACACACAGATATCCCTTCAACACATCAACAGATCAAAACACGCAATCAAATCACGAGCGAGAAAAAAAACGAGGCCAGAGCTAAAGAATAACAACAAAAACAAACAAGAAAAACAACAACAAAATTGGTGTGGAACAAACAAGGAGGCTAGAGAGCGAGAGAGGGTTGAGGGGGAGAGAGGCGTAACCCCGAGAGGCAATTAATCTATTTTGGATCATAAGGGCATGAGGTGTGAGGGTCAGTGTCGCCTGGCCCCTTGCAGTATCAGGTGCCTCTAAGTACTGCCCCTCCCCACTGCCTACCTACCTACCTACCCTCCCCCACACCCTCATACTTACCTACCAACCCTACTGCTGCCTGACTCTCTCTCTCTCTCTCTCTCTCTCATTTACTCCCCATCTTGCTCTCCTCCTTCCTTCATTTCTTGACCTTGTACCCTTCTTTCCCTCCATCCTTCCCTCCTTCCATCGTCCTTCATTATCCATCTTTTCCCTCCATGTTTCCTCCCATCATCCCTCCTTCCCACTTCCTCCCTCCCTCTCACCATCCTCTGTTTCCTCCCTCTCTTCTCCCTCTCAACACCTCATCTCCCTCCCTCCTTCCCTTTCCTTCTTCCTCTTCCTGTTCCTTCATCTCCCTCTTCCAGTACTGCCTTTCTCTTCCCTCCCTCCCTCATTCCTTCTCTCCCTCCCTCCTGCCTACTTTCCTCCACAACATCCTCTCAAACATATTTCCTCTTCCCTCTCTTCTCGTATACTCATCTTCCTCCTTTCTCACCCATCACCACCACCACCATCACCACAATCATAGTTCACCACACCTACCCCATCACCACCACCACCATCACCACAATCATAGTTCACCACACCTACCCCATCACCACAATCATAGTTCACCACACCTACCCCATCACCACCACCACCATCACCACAATCATAATTCACCACACCTACCCCATCACCACCACCACCATCACCACAATCATAATTTACCACACCTACCCCATCACCACCACCACCATCACCACAATCATAATTCACCACACCTACCCCATCACCACCACCACCATCACCACAATCATAATTCACCACACCTACCCCATCACCACCACCACCATCACCACAATCATAATTCACCACACCTACCCCATCACCACCACCACCATCACCACAATCATAGTTCACCACACCTACCCCATCACCACCACCACCATCACCACAATCATAATTCACCACACCTACCCCATCACCACCACCACCATCACCACAATCATAATTCACCACACCTACCCCATCACCACCACCACCATCACCACAATCATAATTCACCACACCTACCCCATCACCACCACCACCATCACCACAATCATAATTCACCACACCTACCCCAACACCACCACAATTCTCTTCCCCACCACCACACTTCACCATACCCACCCCATCATCAGCACCATCACCACCATGACTACTACCACCACCACACTTTACCACACACCCCCATCACCACCACCACACTTCACCACACCCCCCCATCACCACCACCACTACCACCACCACAACTCCTCTTCCCCACCACCATTATCACCACAACTTCCCCTTCCCCTCCACACTCCACCAAACTCCCCCCACTCTCCACCACACCTACCACCACCACCTTTAAGCCTACAAGCAGGTAATAGGGCCAAGAACTTACCTGTAGTCATTAACACCAGGTAATTACATGGCCGCCACCCCAAGCATAATCACCAATCACCATAACGCAAACCACAAGAACCATCCACTACAAGCCTCACCACCACAATTACCACCACAATCACGAGAGAGAGAGAGAGAGAGAGAGAGAGAGAGAGAGAGAGAGAGAGAGAGAGAGAGAGAAGGACGAGGCACACAGGGAAATAGTCTGTATGGGAAAGGTAGGAGGGAAGTCAACAATGGATATGTTCAGATTCATTAAGTGATAAGGAAGTTGAAATTGAGGGAGGGAGGGAGGCGAAACAAGGCAGACGCGGGCGAAAGGAAGCCAGTGGACAAATTAACCAATAAACGAGACACAGAGCAAAACGGATTGGGTGAACTGTGGGAATGTGACGATGGGTGAGAATGATGGAGAGAGACTGAAACTGGTACGCATGTAAGTATACGACACACACACACACACACACACACACACACAAAGCACTCGTACACAAGGCGAAAAAAAATAGGTGTATATAAATTACGTACACATACACATTCCAATACACACACACACACACACACACACACACACACACACACACACACACACACACACACACACACACACTTTGCTACGTCCAATTCTCCTATTCCTCTCCCTTCCCATCATTTATCTTTCTTTTCCTCTCTCCTTTCCACCCTTTGTCATTCACAGTCTTCTCTCCCACCCCTCTCCCCTCACCCTCTTTCTCTCCCTTCCTCTTCCTCCCTCTCTCTTTCCTCCCACCCTATCTACCTCTCTCTCGGTCGCAGACAGACAAAGAGGTTCATTAAGAGAAGAGAGGGAGAGGAGGGAAGGGGGGAGGGACGGAGGGAAGGAGGGAGGTTGAGGGGGAGGGAAAGGGGGGAGGGAATGGTGAAGGAATGGGAGAAGGGAGAAAAGAAAGGCAGAGGGTAGAGGAGGCGAAGGAGGGAGGAAGAGGAAGGACGGAAGACAGAAGAGGAGGTAGGTCAGGGGGTGGGAGGAGAAGGGAAGGAGAGAGGACGAGAAAGGGAAGGAACGGCAAGGGGAAGGAAAATAAGAAGAAGGGAGGTAGGTAGGTAGGAATGAAGTAGAGAATGAGAGAAGGAAAGGAAATTGAGAAAAGAGATGGAAAGAAGAGGGAAGGAGAGGGAAAAAGAAAGTTAGGAAAAGTAGGAAATAAAGAGTGGAGGGAGATGGTATGGAGAGAAACAGAAGTGAAAACGGAAGAGGAAAGAGAGGAGAGGAGGGAAAGAGAGGAGTGGAGTGAAAGCGAGGAGAGGAGGGAAAGAGAGGAGTGGAGTGAAAGAGAGGTGAGGAGAGAGAGAAGGAAGGACAGGAGAGAAGGGAAAGAGAGGGAAAAGGAATGAGAAAATTGGTGAAGTGAGAAGAGATCCATAGGGAGTGGACAGGGAAGGAAAGAGGTAGGGTATGTGAGATAAAGGGAAGGAAGGGAAGGGGTAGAAAATAAAGAAAGGGACTAAGCAGAAGACGCGGGGAGGGGAGGAAGGGGGGGGAGATAGAAGAATGAGTGGTGAAAGAGGAAGAGAGACAGAGGAGGGGAAGAGAGAAGAGACAGAAGATGAGGAACAGGAGAGGAGGAGAGGAGAGAGAGAGAGAAGATAGGCAACAGAGGAAGGATATAGAAAACAGAGAGGGCACACACACACACACACACACACACACACACACACACACACACACACACACACACACACACACACACACACAGAAAAGGCAGAGGAGGAGGTCGTGGGCAAGGGACGTAGAGGTGGGGGTGAGGGATGTAAGTGGAGGGGGGTAAGAGATGTTTGGGGGGTGGGGGATAGGTGGGGTTGGGGGGTGTAGGTGGGGGGAGAATCCAGCCAATCTTGACCACTGGGAGTTAAATTAAGTGGGTGGCACACACGCGTCCCCCCATCTATCACCGCGTCAATCCGCTGGGAAGCTCATTTGCAAGTGTCAGCAACCCCCCCCCCCACCACCACCACACATGTAACCACACACCCACCACAGATATTATTACACACCTACCACAGCTACACACACACACACACACACACACACACACACACACACACTCACACACTGTAATAAGCATGTTACACCCACACTATAATAATAACGATGATACCACAGCTACACACACACACACACACTGTAATAATAATACACACATACTATAATAATAATGATGATACCCCAGTTACACACACACACACACACACACACACACACACACATTGTAATAATACAGTTACACACACACTATAATAATAATAATAATAATAATAAGAATAAGAATACCCCAGTGACAAACACACACAGTATAATAATAATAATAATAATAATAATAATAAAGGGCATCATCCTCTCCCTTTACCCAGGCCTCGTTCCACCTCCGATAAAAAATATAAATAAAAATAATCAAGAGCGTATTATTCTATGTATTTTTTTCCTTTTTTTTTTCTCTAGGACAACCGTGGCGCGAGGTCATTACGGCCGATTAATTAAAGGTGAGGTCAATAGCTAGGGTGATTAACAGGGTCAGCCATTAGCTTGTCGCACCTGTGGAACTCTCTCTCTCTTTGTCTCTCTCTCTAAAGGCAACAGTGAGATCAGCTTAATTTTGTCAAAGAAAATTATTCATATTTTTTCAGCTTTACGTTACGTGTTCAGGGGCAATATACCTCCCAGCTGAGGGGGGGGGACGGGGGGGACAGGAGGGTATAGGGGTCCTAGAGGGGGTCCCAAGGGGTCTTTGGGGGGATCCTGGGGGGTCTTTGAGGCTCCTGGGGTCTATGGGGCTCCTGGAGTCTTCGGAGGATCCTGGGGTCTGTGGGGGGATCCTGGGGTCTTTGAGGGTCCTAGGGGGTCTTTGGGGGTCCTAGGGGGTCCAGGGGTGTCCTATGGCGTCTTTGGGGGTCCTAGGGGGTCCAGGGGTGTCCTAAGGGGTTCTTTGAGGGGTTCCTGGTGGTCTTTGGGGGTCCTGGGGGTCTATGGGGGTCCAGGAAGAAGAAACGACCTGAAAGAAGTTACCAAGAAAGTGAGACTATAAGATTTTTTTTTTTTCCTCACCATATGTTATGTTAGTCCCTCATCGCCTACTCTCTTTTGACACTCTCACTCTTTCTCTTCCTCTTCCTCTAATCCCTCTCTGGATTCATCTCTCCTCTCATTTTCAGTCTCTATCTCCCCTCTGCGCTCCTTTCCCTACCTCCAGTCTGCCCTGTTCCCTAGTCTCTGCTACTCCCCATTATCTCTCATCCTTAACCTCTTTCACCCCCTTCCTAATCATCTCTTCTACTCCTGCTCTCGTCCTCAACACTTAGCTCTCTACCTCTCTAATCTCCCCTCAACTATCTCCCTCCTCTCCTCTCCCCATCTCTTCTACTCCCCTTTCGCCCTCTCTTGTTTTTATCTCTTCTACTTTCACCCATCTCTCTTCTACCTTCGTATTTAGCTCCCCTCTCCGCTCATCTACCTCCCTAATCTACCCTAAACCCCCCCTCAACATAGCACCCAAGTGACCCCCAGATCCCTCTTTCTCTACTGTCTTTATTCCCATTTTCCCCTCTTTATTTTCGTCCCTTCTGCTTTATTTCTGCCCTCTTTGGCTTCATCTATCCAGCTTCTTACATCTATCTTTATTAGTCATCTATTATTCCTTCTTATCTTTATATTTCTCATCTTTCATTCCTACCTTCCTTCCTCTCATCCCCTCACAAATACTCCTCTTTACTGCCTCTTTCTGCGTCGATTTTTAAGGCCTCTTGATTCTTCCTCCTGTTCTAGTCTTTACTCTTACCTGCCCTCTTCCCTCATCTCCCCTCCCCCCTCACCTGCATCTCTAATCCTTCCCCTCATCTCCTCCAGTCTCATTTCTCCCTCCCTCCTCTCTTCTAATCTCTCATCTCCCTCTCTAATCTCCCCTCTCCCTTCATCTCCCTTTCTGATCTTTCCTTCTCCCTCGCCTCTTCTCATTTCTCGTCTCCCCCTCTGATCTCCCTTCTCCCCTCATCTCCCACTCATATCTCCCTTCTCCCCTCATCTCCCTCTCTTATCTCCTTTCTTCCCTCCTCTCCCACTAATCTCCCCTCTCCCTTCCTCTCCCTCTCTCATCTCCCCTCTCCCCTCATCTCCCTCTCAAATCTCCCGCGTCCCCTCACCTCCCTCTCAAATCTCCCCTCTCCCCCCTTCACAGCCCCCCTCATCACCCCAGACGCCCCCCAGCTCTGACCAGTAGGCTGAGACTGTCCCTGGGGTGCTTTCCATCACCCCCTTACCTCACCCCAAAGCCATATTATACCACACAGCTAACAAACCCAGCATCTTCCTCGCTGTCTTCCTCCCTTTAATGTCTTCCTCCCTTCTCCCTTCTACACACCACCAATACATGTAGCATCTTCCTCGTAGTCTTCCTCCCTTTACTGTCTTTCTCTCTTCTCTCTCCTTCCTTCTACACACCACCAATACATGTAGCATCTTCCTCGCTGTCTTCCTCTCTTTTTCTCTCCTTTATTGTCTTCCTCTCTACTCTTTTCTTCCTCCTACACACCACCAATACACCTAGTAGCTGTCTTCCTCCCTCCCTCTCTCCACTGCCTTCCTCTCTTCTCTGCTTCCTTCTAAACTCCAACAATAATCTATCTTCCTCCTTGTCTTTCTCCTCTTTTTCTCCTCTTTACTGTCTTCCTCTCTTCCCTTCTTCCTCCTACACACCCGTCAACTAATCTGTTTTCCTTCTTCCCGTCTTCTTCCTACATGTACAGTTGGCAACACATCAACCTGGTACAGTGTGTGTGTGTGTGTGTGTGTGTGTGTGTGTGTGTGTGTGTGTGTGTGTGTGTGTGAAGTGGAGGTCTAGCTACAATTTCGGACGGTCATGCATCATGGCCACCTGGTCATTTCAGTTATGTGACCTCCATTAAGTCAAACATGAGATTATGTTAAGTGTATCTAGCCCTCTGCCACACTCCAATGCTGTAACAGGTGCATATGTTGCCCGCTGTACACTACCATCCACGCAAGCTACATACACACACACATACACACACACACACACACACACACACACACACACACACACACACACACACACACCGAGCATTCACCTTACAGAGATAAGAGATACAGGTGTAGGTGTACAATTACCTGGCAGGTGTATCGGATAACAGGTGATTCAGAAAAAATGCTTCCCCAAACACCTGTCACCTTTCTGTTTATTTATCTATTTTTGCCCTTTCCTAAACATATCTTTTTCCCCAAATTTCATAAACTTTTTTTTTGTCTTTACATGTTGCACTTATCCACTCACACCTGTCCTCTCTCTCTCTCTCTCTCTCTCTCTCTCCCTCTCTCTCTCTCTCTCTCATCAAAAAATATAATCAAACTACACATACGAAAAACGAAAGAGGCTATACCCCAATCAAATCTCTCTCTCTCTCTCTCTCTCTCTCTCTCTGTACGTAATGACGGCGAAGAGTGAAATTAGGGGGATCACGTGACCTCCAGGGACCAATCCAGACCAGCCACGGGATTGCCCCATGAAGCTTGCCGCCAAAATGCTGGAGATGGAGGGATGGAAGGATGGAGCGATGGAGGGATGGAGGGATGGAGAGATGGAGGGCTGGAGGGATGGAGAGATGGAGAAATGGAGGGATGGAAGGATGGAGGAGTGGAGGGATGGAAGGATGGAGGAGTGGAGGGATGGAAGGATGGAGAGATGGAGGGAAAAGGAGAGAAAAAGGGAGAGAAGAGGGGGAGGAAAAGAAGGAATTATGTGAAAGAGAGAAGAAAGATGGACCAGATCGAGAAGGAAGGAGGGATGAAGGAGAAAGGGAGGGAAGGATGGAGAAAGGGAGGAAGGAGAGGAAAAGAGGAAAGTAAACTGAGGGGAAAGTGAGAGGGGAGGGAGGAGGACGAGGAGGAGGGAGGAAAATGAGGGAATTTGGAGGAAAATGAGAGAGAAGGGAGGAAACGGTCACTGTGGTTTTGATGACTTGTTTGCTTTGTGTCTTGATGAGATAGTTACTGTGTAATGAGAGAGAGAGAGAGAGAGAGAGAGAGAGAGAGAGAGAGAGAGAGAGAGGGACAGACAGACAGACCTAACAACACTATCCTCATTAGTAGTGGTAGTAGTAGTAGTAGTATAAACAATAATACTAACACTCATATCACCATTAATATCTCTCAGTAACTAACTAATCGAGAGGGCATCACAATATCTAACAAATAAAACAAGAAAAACGACCACAAAGCCAAAATAAAACAGCCTACAAGGAGAAAACACTACTAATCACTTTAAAAACAGATACAGGTACCGATAAATATATATACAGGAAAGCAATAAGAGTGCCAAATATCAACAAAATCTTCACCCCAGCCTCTTAAACAGTCTCAGTGAAACAGTAGTAATAATAACAGCAATATTAGTACCAGCAGTAGTAATAATAGTTATAGTAATAAATAATAGTAATAATAATAATAATAATAATAATAAAGTTAAAATAAAAAGAAATAATATCAAGGAAATCACTAGGAAATAACAGCAAAGAAGAAAATTATAACTAACGAAAGAAATTATAATAGTAAGGAAATAATGATATAATAGAAATAAAAAAATATATAAAAAAAACAATATGGCAGGAAATAATAATAATAACATAAAGATCAATAATAATAATAATAATAATAATAATAATAATAATAATAATAATAATAACAGAACAGCAAGAAAATGCCACTAGCGCCCCCGTGTCAACAAGTCCCCCCTCCCCCAGGCCTCATAACCCAACAGGGGCTGGGTCTAATAACGGCAAGATGGCAAGCTGGATCAGGGGGGGTCATATCATACCTATTATTTCCTCTCTCTCTCTCGCTCTCTCTCCCTCTCTCTCTCTCTCTCTCTCTCTCTCTCTCTCTCTCTCTCTCTCTCAAATATACTGATTCTATAGCTATCTTCCCTACCTATTCCTATATCTTTCTTTAATTTCCATCTCAATCTTTCCCTCCCCCCTCTCACTTACACACACACACACACACACATATAGTCCCCCATTCCCCACACACACCCCTTCCCCACACACACACACCATGTCGCTCAAGAGAAAACAAATCGCTAAAGGAAAGGTGTTACGGAGCTTCCTTAACCAACGAGAAAGGCCTCAGTCTGAACCTCCACCTGCAGGACCCCTCGTCTCGTAATTATCTTTGGCGGCGTTAAACAAAATAAATCGCTTAAGAAAAGGTGTTAGGGGGCTTTCTGGACCCTCCTCTCGTAATTATCAGTGGCATGTGGTGTTAAGCACTCTGGTCTACCCAATACACACAAAGAAATGAGCAAGGTTATAGGACGGAGGGGGCGCAGCCAGAGGGGGGGCATTTATAAACATTCTTAAGCTTAAAACTCTCTATAAACTCCCATGTCTATTTGCTGCTACTCGTACCAAACACCTCCCAACAAGCGATTTGATTTAAGAGTGAAAAAGACAAAAAAATGAGGTTATAGGTGTGAGGATGCGGCATTTATGAACATTCTCAAGCCTAAAATTGTTTATAAATTCCCACGTCTATTCCCTTCTACTCCTAACAAACACTTTCCAACAAGCGATTTAATTTTAAAGTGAAAAAAAAAAAAAATTACTTATACAGCCCTCTGATGATGATAATTTTACACACACACACACACACACACACACACTCTCTCTCTCTCTCTCTCTCTAATACATTCCACTCTCTCACCCCTTCTGATTCCCTGGATGTTTTGTTATTGATATGAAGCTAATAGGGACACGAGATTGAGAGAGAGAGAGAGAGAGAGAGAGAGAGAATACTACTACTACTACTATTATTATTATTATTACTATTATTATTATTATTATTTACTTTTATTATTTCTATTTAACATTTCATTCTGTTTCTCAAGTACATGCCTCGCTCTCTCTCTCTCTCTCTCTCTCTCTCTCTCTCTCTCTCTCTCTCTCTCTCTCTCTCTCTCTCTCTCTCTCAGGACCCCACAAATAACGATAAAGGAGGAGAGGAAGAGGTCGCTGAGGGGAGAAAGTTAATGGAAGAGGAAGGAGGAAACGGAGAGGAGAGATGGAGATAATGGGGAAAATGGAGAGAGAGAGAGAGAGAGAGAGAGAGAGAGAGAGAGAGAGAGGAAGTAGGAAACGGAAGGAAGGAAATAATTTGGAACGAAGAAGAAACAGGGAAGAAACGGTATGGAATTAAGTAGGAGAGAGAGAGAGAGAGAGAGAGAGAGAGAGAGAGAGACCCACGAACAAGGTAAACGCCTGGCAAGGGAAAAATGGTACAAAAAAAAAAAAAATCTACAGCTCTCTCCCCGTCTCCAAAATAGGGTGTATAGGGTGTAGGTGTAGGTGTAGCCAGAAGGGGTCAGGACAGTACAGGTGGAGGGAAACAGGATAGGGAGAGGAAGAACAGTAACGCGGAGGGGGAAATTGAGAGTATGGAGAGAAGGGAGAACGGATATGGAAGAAATGGACAGAGAAAAAGGGAGATTGGGGGGTAAGGTATGGAGACAGAAGGGAGATAGGGAGGTGTAGGTGTAGCATGGTGTAGTGGTCAAGGGTGTAAGGTGTAGGGGGGGTAGGCCACTTTGTAGTCAGGGGGCGACTGAGTGTTTTAGGTAGAAGAATGATGTGGAGGGGAACACTGAAGGTAAGGAGGGAGAACAAGGGAGAAGAAGGGAGATAGGGAGGTGTAGGTGTGGTAGGTGTAGTGGTCAAGGGTGTAGGGTGTAGGGGGGGTAGGCCACTTTGTAGTCAGGGGGCGACTGAGTGTTTTGGGTAGAAGAATGATGTGGAGGGGACACTGAAGGTAAGGAGGGAGAACAGGGGAGAAGAAGGGAGATAGGGAGGTGTAGGTGTAGCATGGTGTAGTGGTCAAGGGTGTAGGGTGTAGAGGGGATAGGCCACTTAGTAGTCAGGGGGCGACTGAGTGTTTTGGGTAGAAGAATGATGTGGAGGGGAACACTGAAGGTTGGAAGACAGAAGAAGGGAGATAGGGAGGTGTAGGTGTAGCTTGGTGTAGTGGTCAAGGGTGTAGGGTGTAGGGGGGGGGTAGGCCAAGGGTGTAGGGGAGGGTGCCACTTTGTAGTCAGGGGGCGAAGCAGTGTTTTAGGGGCTGTTAGGAGCCAGGGTGGACCAGGAAAGGACTTGCTTATTGGATTTGCTCACCACTCTGTCCACTGGTCAGGGCGGGGAGGGAGAGGGAGATCAGGGAGGAAAGGAACCGAGGAGAAGGGAGAAGACACTTGAGACGGAGAGATGGGAGGAGGAAGAGGAGAGAGAGAGAGATGGAAGAGGAGGAAACCGAGGGAAGAAAGAGACGAAGATTGAGGCAAAATCACCGAGGAAAAGATTCAAGGAGAAGGGAGAGGGTATCTGAGATGGAGAGAAGGAATGAGAAAATTAAAGAAAAAAGTAACGGAGAGATGGAAGGAGGAAGAGGAGAGAGAGAGAGAGAGAGAGAGAGAGAGAGAGAGAGAGAGAGAGAGAGAGAGAGAGATTGGAGGAAAAGAGGAGAAAGGAAGAGGAGACAGAAAAAAATTAGAGATTAGAAAGGAAAAGAATTGAGGAGAAGGGAGAGGGCATTTGAGATGGAATTGGAAGAGGAGGAAATAGAGGGAAGAAAGAGACGTAGAATGAGGGAAATCTGGAAGGAAAGAAGCCAAGAAGAAGGGAGAAGACACGATATGAAGATGGAGGAGGAGGAAGGGGGAGAGAATGAGAAACCAGGGAGGAAAGGAAGGAAGAACAAAGGACAAGACACAAAATGGATGGAAGAATGAGGAGGGAAAAAGAAGATGTTTGAAGAAAGAGGAAAATCAGGACGGAAAGGAACCGAGAAGAAGGAGGAGAAATTTGAGAGGTGGAGATGGAAGGAGGAAGAGGAGAGGAAAAAGAAAAGAATGAGACAGATCTGGGTGGAAATGAAGAGAAAAGAGATGACATTTGAGAAGGAGAGGTGGAAGAGGAAGAAGAGGGAGGAGAGGAAGAATAAGACAGATCAGGGAAGAAATGGACAGAGAGAAGACACCTGTGATGGAGGGATGGAAGACAAGGATGTTAAAGAGAAGGAGGGAAACATCTGACGTGTAAAGATGGAAAATAAATATGAGAAAATTAAGAAGAGAGAAGGGAGAAGAGAGAGAGAGAGGGAGGGAGATTATGGAACTGAGAAGGGAAAGGAAATTGGAGGTGGAGAGATGGAAGAGGAGGAAAAACAGAGAAGGGGGGCAACACGTGAGAGAGAGAGAGAGAGAGAGAGAGAGAGAGAGAGAGAGAGAGAGACAGACAGACAGACAGACAGACAGAATGAAAGGCAGATCAGGAGGAAAAAGATTAAATATGGGAAATAAAAATGGAGAGGTATGGTATGAGCTGAGGGGAGGGCAGCGAAATGGCCGGGGACGGGGGTGACATGGAGGCGATTTGTTTATAACCACCCCTTACGGGATTAAGGCGTCTGACAAAAGATAGGTAGAAATAAAAGCGATTAAGGAGCAAAGTGTCAGAAGGGAGACTGGGTGAACGAAACGAAGTGAGAATGAAGTTGCATGAGACGAAGGCAGGAGAAAAGACGAAGAAAAAAGAAACTAAGGAGAATGACGAAAATATGAGAAGAATGGACACAGAGGAATGAGTCAAAAGAGGGCAGACATTACGGGAGAGGAATGTGTGGAGGAGAATGATGGAGATGGTGGGAGAAGAGAAATAGGAGGAGAAAGGGGAGTTAAGCAGAAAATGGGAAGAAGGTAAAGAAAATGGATGAGGTAACATGCAAGACGTGGAGGGATGGCTAATCAGGTTGCAGAGAGAGAGAGAGAGAGAGAGAGAGAGAGAGAGAGGCTGCAACGTGAAAATTAAGACAAAGACAAGAACAATTATAAAGACAAAGTTAAGAATAGATATAAATATGGGCAATAAAGCCAGAAAGAGTCATGAACAATAAACTGAACACGAACACTGAAGAACAGGCATGAAAGACGAAGAAATATGAAAACCGTGAAGAACAAATGGAAAAAAGGGAAACAGACAAATATATGACGAAAGGGAAAAACAAGAGACTGACTTATAATCCACGTAAATAAAGAAATAATGCAGTAAAGATGGTCAATAAGCGGATAACATAAAGTAAGGACTAAAACACACACACACACACACACACACACACACACACACACACACACACACACACAGCAGGCGCGAAACTGAACTGATTAAAAATAAAACACACACACACACACACACACACACACACACACACACACACACACACACACAGCAGACGCGAAACTGAACTGATTAAAAATAAAACACACACACACACACACACACACACACACACACACACACACACACACACACACACACACACACACACACACACAGCAGACGCGAAACTGAACTGATTAAAAATAAAACACACACACACACACACACACACACACACACACACACACACACACACACAGCAGACGCGAAACTGAACTGATTAAAAATAAAACACACACACACACACACACAGCAGACGCGAAACTGAACTGATTAAAAATAAAACACACACACACACACACACACACACACACACACACACACAGCAGACGCGAAACTGAACTGATTAAACACACACACACACACACACACACACACACACACACACACACACAAAGAAAACCTAAACCGATAAAAAAACACCAACGAAGACCCAAATAAAAATATATATAAGAAAAAACATCACTAGTCACGAAGAAGTGCAGCGAAATACACAGTAAAAATAACAGGGCAAGAGAAGCAAATGGGGAATATATTAAAAGACATTAGCAATAAAGGAGAATACTAATTGAGGTTAAACAATAAAGAAGTGAAGGAAAGGGCTAATAAAGGGGGTCTGGGATGGTGGGAAGGAGTTAAGAATGAGGGGAATGAGTGAGGGGAGACGGCGATGACAGGAAAAGGGGAGAGAGAGATAGAGAGAGAGAGAGAGAGAGACGGTGATGAACAGGAAGACGGGAGACGAGAAGGGAGAATGAGAGAGAGAGACAGAGAGAGAGAGAGAGAGAGAGAGAGAAGACGGGAAGGGAAGAGAGGAGAGAGGAAGAGGGAGTGGAGAGGAAGGAAATAAAAGACCGGAGGAGGAGGAGGAGGAAGGAGAAAAAGCAGAAAGAGAAAGTGAAGCGAAAGAGAGTGAGGGGGAGATGAAACACGAAGACGAAGCAGATGGAAGATCGGGAGAGAAAGGGAGGGAGAACTGATGCAGCAATATACAGTATAGAGAGAGGAGAGTACTGCGGGGAGGGGAGAAGTAGAAGAGAGGAGGGGGAGGGGGAGGTTGCGAGATGTGAAGGCAAAGGAGGAGGAGAGGGGGTAAGTTAGAGGGGGTGAGGGGAGAGAGAAAGGTAGGGATACTGAGAGGAAAAAGGGAAAGAAAGGGGGTGGAGTGAGAGAAGGAGGGGTGAGTGCGGGGAGATGCGAGGGAGTGAGAGGGATGGTGGGATTGCGGGGGAAGGGGGGGAGTGCGGGGGAAGGAGGGAGTGCGGGGGAGGTGGAGAACTGGGAGGGGGGGTAAGCAAGGGTAGAGTCGGGAAGGGGGGGTGGATGAGAGAGATGAAAAGGGAGTGAAGGGTAACAAGGCAACTGCGTGATGCTCAAACTACCGGTCACGTGGTCAATCTATGCTACATTCACTATAATTCAATGTCCTAATATCAACCCACAAACTAATACCCATCCATATCCCTGCATAATAAGACACCAACAATAAAATATTGAGGTAAACAGGCTACACATAATGACGAAAATTATAAGCATACACACGTGGCACAACGATAATAAATACTAAGCTGGCCTCGCCTTGCATCACGCCACCCAGTAACTTCACACGAATTACTCAACTTCACATAATATTTACCTCAAAATCCCAACGCTGTCACTACCATGTCTTGAAACTAACATCATTAACACCGGCAGATAAGTGCAGATCAGTACGTAAGGTATAATTATCGTAAGTGCTTTACAATAACCGACTGTTAATAATAACTTCAGCTATTGCACATAACATCCAGCTAATTATAAAGATGATTAGACAATGATGCTTGACCTAGGAAGGAGGGTAAATGTTAATAATCACCAATGATGCTCAGGAACCAGGTAACGACAGAAATGGGTGACCTTACCGGCGACGCGGGGGTGGCCGGCCGGCGCACTTCGCCCCGTTTCGACTCGAGTTCGAGGTCATTTCTTCGAGACCGAGACCGCCACCAGATCACCAGTGTCCACAGGTCCTCGTGTCCTCGAAGATCACGCAAACGCACACGCAAAAACGCAAAAATCACTCACAAAATAAGACTGGACGCTGCAATAACGCCGGTGCTGGCAGAGGCTGGGGGCTGAGTGACGCGGGGGGTGATGGGCAGGTCAGGGTTAACAACAGCACCGTGTCAACAATTCAGCATCCGCACCAACCCCCATCAGACGAGCTAACCACATCTAACCCAATCCCACACGTTCCTAGTTCATTTCTAAACATATATGATCTATTGATACATAATTCTACTAGTTCTGCATGCCTCAACGACCAAAATGTTAGAATAAAATAAATAAGATTGACGATACTAAATGCTCACTTTTTGAGAGCATTGAGAGAACGATTGGCAGCCCTGACTTACGGGCATGCGCAGTGAGGGAGGCTGAGTTGTTAAGCGTCCGATTTGAGCAAGGATGGTTAGCAAGTATAGGCCAATTTTCCCGTGTTCTAGGTGTATATACTGTATTTTTAGACATACGGTACTATAAATTCGTGAGTTTCTTAAATATTTAAAGGATATTACAGACCCGTATAGATATAATTTGATTCGGCAACCGCACTCCTTTACGCTCTCAACCTGCCCAAGCATAGGGCGATGCAAGGGGTGGTTACGCTAAATTGCACCTGTTTCGTATCGTTTCATTACTCATTGTGGAAAAAAAAGTACACGCTTATTGGTGCGACAGGTGAACGATAAACAAACTCCCGTGATACCTGGTGGCGGGTAGGGGTCACAAAGAATGCGAGCTGGGGAGGTGACCGATCAGGATGAAATGGCAGGGAGAAGTGATGAATTATGAACAGAAATGAGGAACTGGGGGGACGGGAAGAGAAATGAGGAATTAAGGAGAGAAGAGAAATGAAGAAGCAAGAAGGGAGAAGGAATTAGTTAGGAAATGGTGAGGAAAGGGATGAATTACGTAGAAGAGAGGAATTTGGAAGAACGGAGGAGACGCGAGGAATTGCGGAGAGGTGACGATAGAAGTGAGACAAGGTAGGGAGGAGGCAAGCTGAGAGGAGACAGGAGACGGGAGGACTATGAGGAGAGGAGAGATGAGGTGAGATGGAACGAATTAAGGGGAGAAGAGAAGAAAGGAGTAATAAGGAAAAATGAGAGACTACAGAGGAAAACTGAGAGTGGATAGAAGGAGGGGAGGACAAGACAAGAGAAGAGGAAACGAGAGCAAGAAAGTAAAGACAGGACGAAGGAGAGAGGTGAGAGAGAGAACTAGAATGTGTGTGTGTGTGTGTGTGTGTGTGTGTGTGTGTGTGTGTGTGTGTGTGTGTGTGTGTGTGTGTGTGTGTGAGAGAGAGAGGGGGGGCAGACTAAAGAGAAGGGAGGGGTAAAATTGGACTAAATCAACAAACAGGACAAGAGGAGGGGCAGGGCTGGACAGTAATGCTTCAAAAATGTGAGGAATGGATCCCAGGGGAGAAGGAACACCTCGGACACAAGTGAGGGGAGACTGGACACGAGGGGAGAGAAGGAGGGGAGAGGAGAAGGGAGAGATGGAGGGGAGTACAAAGAGAGAGAAGGAGGGGGGAGGAGGAGGGGAGAAGGACTAACTTGGACAACAGAGAGGGAGAGAAAGGAAAAAGTCGACGAGAAAACAGAGAAGGGGGAGAAATGAGAGAGGGGAGAGAAAGAGAAAGAGGGGGGAAAGAGAAGAGAGAAAAGGGGGGAAAAGGGAGAAGAGAGAGAGGGGAGAGAGACAGACGACGGAAGTGAGCGAAGTGAGAAGAGAATAATCTGAGGAGAATAAGAGGGAAGGAAGAGAAGGGGGAAAAGGGAGAAAAGAGAGAGGGGAGAGAGACAGACGACGGAAGTGAGCGAAGTGAGAAGAGAGGAATCTGAGGAGAATAAGAGGGAAGGAAGAGAAGAGGGAAAGAGTGAGGGGAGATGAGGGAAGAAGTAAGGGAAAGAAGGGAATAACCAAAAGGAAGGGGAGATAAGAAAGGAGAAAGACAAAATAATGGAGAGAGGGAAGAAGTATCAAGAAGTGAGGTGAGGGAGGAAAGAGAGTAAGCAAAAGGGGAAGAAAGATAAGGAGAAAGGGAAAAGGGTGGAAGGGAAGAATGAAGGAAATAAGAAGAGATAAGAAGCATCAAGGAAAGAGGAAGATGAAATAAGGATGAAAGGAAGAGGTGTTAGGGAAAAATAAACGAAAATATTATATAGGAAGAATTGGAGAGGAAGTTAAAGATGAAGAAAAGAAAGAAAAAAGGGGGAGAAAGATGGGGGGGAAGGGGAGAGAGAATGGAGATGATAAACAGAGGAAACAGGGAGAAATGAGAAGGAAAAAAGGGGAGAAGAATGAAAAAGGGGGAGAAGGGATGGGGGAGAGAAATGGAGAAGAGAAGACGAAAAGGAGGGAAGAGAAGGAAGACGTACGAGAGGAAGAAAGAGGGGAGAAAGAGAAGAATGGAAAAAGAAAGGGGAGGAAGATAAGAATAAGTATGGGGAGAAAGGGACGAAGAGGAAGATAAATTTGAGAGGAAGAAGGAAGGAGAGAGGAAGAATGAAAATGAGAGGAAGGAGGGAGGGAACATGATGGAGAGAAGAAAAAAAATGAAGGAAAATAAGGGAAAGGGGAGGGAGGAATGAGAGATGGACGATGAGAGGTGATGAGGTGGAAGGGAGGAAGGCATCAGACATTTGAATAGGGAGGGGAAAGGGAGGGGAGAGAGGGGAGAGGGAGGAAAGAAGGGGGAAAGAGAGGGGACCGGATGGAGGGGAAGAGGAGAGAAAAGGTTAGGAGGGAGAGAGAAGGGAGAGGAAAAATGGGGGAAGGGAAGAGGGGAGGGAAAGAGGAAGGAGACTAAAAAACAAGAGAAGGAGGAGGAGGAGGAGGAGGAGATGACAAGAAGAGGAAGAAAGAAAAGAAGAAGAGGCGAGAGAGGGGAGATACGCCAAGCACTTAAAATGAGCTTGTCTGAGGGGAAAGAAGACCGCAAGGGGGAAAAGGTGAGGGGATCTGAGAGGGGAGAGGAGGGAAGATATATGAGGGGAAGAAAAAGGAGGAAAATAAAGAAAAATAAAACAAACAGGAATATGATAAATTTGCCTCATATATTTTCAATCCACATTCCTCTGATATGTTGTCTCCCCGTCTCCCCACTCCTCCTCCCCCTCCTCCTCTCCTCTCCCCTTCCCTCACCTTCTCACATACTTCCCATCCACATCCTTTTTCGTTTCCCCTTCTCTGCTCCTATCCCCTTCCTTCAGAGACCCTTTCCCTTTCTCCTCTTATCCTATTTCCCTCTCTCCCCATTCATTTCTTCCCCTCTCCTCCCCTTCCAATACCCATTCCCCTCGCTAACTTCCCCAAATTTCCCTCTAATCCCCTCTTTGTACTCCCCTCCCTTCCCTGACGTTTTCTCCCCTCTCTCTCCTCCCCATCCCCCTCCCCTCTTCTCCCCTTCCATTTCCTCTCCTCTCCCCCCTTCTATACCTTTTCACCTCCCAAATTTCCCACCAACCCCTTCCCTCACTTCCCTATTCTTCAGAGACCCTTTTCCTCTCCCCTCTTTCTCCTTCCTTTTCTCCTCTCTCCTCTCCCCTCTGCTCCCCTTCTATACATTTTCCTCTCTCTCCTCTCCTCCCCTCCTCTACCTTTTCTCCCCTCCCCCCTTATTTACCTTTTCCCCTCCCCTCTTCTCCCCTTCCATACCTTTTCCCCTTCCCTCTCCTCCCCTTCCATACCTTTTCCCCTCCCCTTCTATACCTCTTCCCCTCCCCTCTCCTCCCCTTCTATACCTTTTCCCCTCCCCTTCCATACCTTTTCCCCTCTCCTCTCCTCCCCTTCCATACCTTTTCCCCTCCCCTCTCCTCCCCTTCTATACCTTTTCCCCTCTCCCCTCCTTCTATACCTCTTCCTCACTCTCCTCTCTCCCCTTCTATACTATACTTTTCCCCTCTCTCCCATCTCCTGCCCTTCTATACCTTTTCCCCTCCCCTCTCCTCCCCTTCTATACCTTTTCCCTTCTCCCCTCTCCTCCCCTTCTATACCTTTTCCCTTCTCCCCTCTCCTCCCCTTCTATACCTTTTCCCTTCTCCCCTCTCCTCTCCTTCTATACCTTTTCCCTTCTCCCCTCTCCTCCCCTTCTATACCTATTCCCTTCTCTCCTCTCCTCCCCTTCTATACCTTTTTCCCTCCCCTTTGCTCTCCTTCTATACCTTTTCCCCTCTCTACCCTCCCCTTCTATATCTTTCCCCTCCCCAATCCCCCCAAATTTCCCCAGGACGGGCGACCAGGGCTGTCCATCAGGTCCAAATTAAATCTATTGGTGTGGTTATTGGGGGACATTAGTAGAGATTAGAGTGGCAGTGACCAGAATGCCAAGTGGACGAGGCAAGACTCTCTCACTCTCTCTCTCTCTCTCTCTCTCTCTCACACACACACACACACACACACACACACACACACACACACACACACACACACACACACACACACACTTTTCCCCTCTTTTATCGGCTCACGTTTCCAAATTTTCTCTTTCCTCTCTTCTTGTTACTGTTTTTCTCTTTAAGGCCTCTCTCTGTTCCTCCTTCAGTCTCCCTCCCTCTCTCTCTCTCTCTCTCTCTAGCTTCTTGTTCCTAGATCTCTCTTTCTCTCCCTCCCTTCTTCCCTTCACCTCGCTCCAATCTACCTCATTCTCTCCCTTCCCTTTCCCAACCAGTCCCACTCTCTCCTCCCAACCCATCCCTCTCCCGCTCTTGTCCTTCCCCTCCAGTCCCTTCCCCCCTCTCTCTCTTTTTCCTCCCAACCCATCCTTCTCTCCCTTCCCTGCTATCACTGCCACTGACTCATAAAACAGATACCATAGTCACAGTCCACCTCAAAACAGAACAGCCTATGAAGGGATGGTTTGCTGTTCATGTTTTTCCTCCGCACTCCTTCGGTCACCCTCCTCTCCCCTTCTCTACCTCCAGCCCCTCCTTCTCCCTTCTTCTTTCCTCTCTCCTTTACTTTTATCCCTCCCTCTCCTCTTTCCCTCCATCCCTCCCTCTCCCTTCTCCTATCCTCTCTCCTTTACTTCCATCCCTCCTCCTCCCCTCTCTCTACATTCCCTCCACCTCCTCTTCCTCTCCACCCCCTATCCCCTTTCCACCATCCTCTCTCTACACCCCTTCACCTCCTTTCCCTCTCCACCCTCTCTTCCCTCTCACTCACCCCTTCTCTACACCTCTTCCCTCCCCCCTTATCTTCACCCTCCATCCCCTCTCCCTCCACCCTCTCTCCATCCCTTCTCTCCCACCACCTCCTCTCCTCCACTCTCTCCCCTCTCCCTCCACCCCTCCCCTTCTTTCTCTCCCCACCAACCTCCCCAGGGGATTACCAGATATCCATGGGTCTTCTCACTCCCCAACCTATTTGGCCACATCCTATTCCTTTATTTTTTTCTTTATTTCTTGCTTTATTTTCTCCTATATACCTTTCATTCTATATTTCCTTTATCCTATATCAATTCTTTATTTCCTCTCTCTCTCTCTCTCTCTCTCTCTCTCTCTCTCTCTCTCTCTCTTCTTTTATTGCCATCTCTGTTTCTCCTACACACTTCTTTATTCTCTCTCTCTCTCTCTCTTCTTTTATTGCCATCTCTGTTTCTCCTACACACTTCTTTATTCTCTCTCTCTCTCTCTCTCTCTCTCTTCTTTTATTGCCATCTCTGTTTCTCCTACACACTTCTTTATTCTCTCTCTCTCTCTGGCCTCCTCAAACAGAGCTCCTTTCTTTCACTACATGAGTGGATGGTTATGCATGCATGTGAGCCGCAGTCAAGATTTTGAATGCTTGAATTATCTTTTTTTTAACCATTATTTATTCTATTCCATACAAGAGAGAGAGAGAGAGAGAGAGAGAGAGAGAGAGAGAGAGAGAGAGAGAGAGAGAATCCTCAATCATAATCAAAATCATCCCAACCACAAACCCACAAACTTTCCCTCACACACACACACACACACACACACACACACACACACACACACACACACACACACACACACCTCCAATCAAAACATGGAAAAACAGCACAAAACACCCGCCTCTCGTGTACTACATCCCCGACCCCGTCCCTCAGGAGCACACTTTATGCACACGGCCGTATTACATGTACTCAAGGGTCAAATTTCAGTAGTCGGGAGGGTGATTGTCGACCGAATGGGTGGACACGTGAAAGGGCATTGTTTTGGTCCGGGAAGACTCGACCCCGGAGACCAGAAAGACCAGAATATATGGATTTTTAATAAATGGTCAGTGTTATCGATGGAGAGATGGTGGGGGGGTGAGGGAGGGAGAGAAGATGGAGGGAAACGTAGGGAGAGAGAAGGAGGGTTGGAGTGAGAGGGAGGGGTGGAGTGTGAAAGAGGGTGACAGGGAGAGAAGATGGAGAGAAACCAAAGGGATAGAGAGGGAGGGAGGGAGAGAAGATGGAGAGAAACCGAAGGGAGAGAGAGGGAGGGAGGGATGGAGGGAGAGAAGATGGAGAGAAACCGAAGGGAGAGGGAGGGATGGAGGGAGGAAGAGAACACGGGGAGAAACCAAAGGGAGAGAGATGGAGAGATGGAGTGTGAGGGAGGGATGGAGTGTGAGAGAGGGAGGGAGGGAATCTGAAGGGAGAGAGAAAGGGAGGAATGGAGTGTGAGGGAGGGAGAGAAGATGGAGAGAAACTGAAGTGAGAGACGGGGAGGGATGGAGTGTGAGGGAGAGAGAGAAGATGGAGAGAAACTGAAGGGGGAGAGAAGGATGGAGTGTAAGGGAGGGAGAGAAGATGGAGAGAAACAGTAGAGAGAGAAAGGGAAGGAATGACGGGTGATAATAGAGACAGTGAGAGAAAAAGGAAAGCAAGTAGAAGGCTGGGGAAAGAGAAGGGGAGGAAAATGGGGAAAAAACATGACTAGAGGGAGGAGAGAGGATGAAGGAGGATAGATGGAGGAAGGGAGAGAAGATCAGGAGTAAGAGACAATGATAGGAGGTAGGAAAGAAGAATGATTGATATGGAGAGAGAGAGAGAGAGAGAGAGAGAGAGAGAGAAGACGAGAAGCGACTTTTCCTTGTGTTGACAGCAATAAATAAATTAATAAGAATAAAAACAAACCCAACTTACGAACGAAATTAACCAAATCTCTTACGAAATCTTACAAGCTTCTTCCTCTCAGCGTGTCAGTAGCAGGAACAAACTCGTAGGTTATCTTATCAGCCCAACTCGAAGAGGCTGAGCATAACTAAGATGTAAACAAGGCAGGAACAAGGATTCGACTCAGGGATCTTTATCAACGACTCAATTAGGGCGGGAGAGGGCGGGTGGTGTGGTGTGTGTGGGTGGGAGAGGGTGAGTGGTGTGGTGTGTGTGGGTGAGGCAGGGTGGATGGGAGAGGGTGGCTGGTGTGGTGTCTGTGGGTGAGGCAGGGTGGATGGGAGAGGGTGGCTGGTGTGGTGTCTGTGGGTGAGGCAGGGTGGGTGGAAGAGGCTGAGTGGTGTGTTGTGTGTGGGTGAGGTAGGATGGATGGGAGAGGTTTAGTGGTGTGTGTGGGTGAGGTAGGGTGGATGGCAGAGGGTGAGTGGTGTGGTGTGTGTGTGGTGAAGGTGGGTGGTGTGGTGTGTGTGGGTGAGGTAGGGTGGATGGCAGAGGGTGAGTGGTGTGGTGTGTGTGGGTGAGCCAGGGAGGATGGGAGAAGGTCAGTGGTGTGGTGTGTGTGGGTGAGGCAGGGTGGATGGGAGAGGGTGGGTGGTGTGGTGTCTGTGGATGAGGCAGGGTGGGTGGAAGAGGCTGAGTGGTGTGTTGTGTGTGGGTGAGGCAGGGTGGATGGGAGAGGGTGGGTGCTGTGGTGTGTGTGGGTGAGGCAGGGTGGACGGGAAAGGGTGAGTCGTGTGGTGTGTGTGGGTGCGGCAGGGTGGATGGGAGAGGGTGAGTGGTGTGGTGTGTGTGGGTGAGGCAGGGTGGATGGGAGAGGGTGAGTGACGTGGTGTGGGTGGGAGAGGGTGAGTGGTGTGGTGTGTGTGGGTGAGGCAGGGTGGATGGGAGAGGGTGAGTCGTGTGGTGTGTGTGGGTGAGGCAGGGTGGGTGGGGTGGGCTGGGGTGAGTGAGTTAGGGTGAGTTAGGTAGGCGGGGGTCTCGGTGAATGGGTGGATGAATGGGTAGTGGGTGGATGAGTTAGGGTAGTGAGTGCCTGGGTTAGGATGGTGGATGGAGTAATTAGGGAGGAGGATGGAAGAATTATGTTGATTGAAATGGAAGCGTGAATGCGTTTTGTGTGGATGGCTGAGTAGGTGGATGGATAGGACATCAGAGGTGTGGATGTCAGGATGAAGAGGAAATGAGAGAGAGAGCTGGATGTGCGGGTAGGAACACTGGTGGCTGGACTGGATGTAAGGTTAGGAAGGTAGGTGGCTGAATAAGGTAGTGGGAATGAGTAAACAGGCCAAGTGTGAGTCTACAGGTAAAGGTAAGACAAGGTATGACTGACAGGAGAGGGCGTGTCGACAATGCTTAGAAAAGACAGAAAGACAAGAAAAGACAGGGATGGATAGGTACACTCGTAAATGGGATACAGAAGCTTCCTGTATTTTCCATGTGACTATGTGTATTACGAACTGAGGCTAAATATAACGAAGCCAATGGGATGTAAACAACACACACACGAGGGACCCTGACGCCTCCTCTCCTCTCTCTGTGGCAGGCTATGGGCACTGGGTGAACCACTTAACGCCTGTGTTTATGTACAGAGCGAATGAAGACTGGCTTCCTCCTTACACAACCAGCATCTCTCTCTCTCTCTCTCTCTCCCCCCCCTCTCTCTCTCTCTTTCACCCCCCTCTCTCTCTCTCTCTCTCTCTCTCTCCCCCCCCTCTCTCTCTCTCTCTCTCTCTCTCTGACCCTTCCTTGTCCCGCCTCGGTCAAGTGTTCCTTATTATCCCTGCAGCTGACAACTCCCTTCCCCCGTCCCCCTTCCCCTCTTCTCCCCTCCCCTCCTCCTCCTGGTTGCGCCCCTCTCCCTTCCCCCTTCCTATATATCCCCTCCTATCCCCATCCCCTCCCATCCCTGTCTGGCTGCTCTTCTTCCCTCTCTCTCCCCTCCCCTCTTCCCTCCATCCCCTTTCCCTACTACTCTCTCTCTCTCTCTCTCATAATGCTGTTGGCTGATGAATATATGCAGTCTGTTCCTTTATTTTTTTTCACCTCTTCAGCACGATGATTTCTAACTTAATTTTTGTTACCACTCACTTTATTTCTTTCTCCTTTGATAGTTGACTGATTGGTGACTCTAACTCTTCTAGATGAGAGCTGTTCCTAAGTTAGATTTTTCTAGTTTGGTGGCATGAAGAGAGATGAAAAAGTTATAGTACTGAAGACTAAGAGTAATAGATGGATGGATGGATAGATAGATATAGATTGATACGGATAGGCACACAGACAAACAGATTGATTGATGGATGGACAGATAAAGATAGATAGATAAATAGATAGACAGATAGATAAACAAATAAATCATCAATTCAGGGCAGCGTGATGGCAAGACACATACCACAAAGCTACATAGCACATAGCAAGACACATAAAACATACACAACACATACACACACAAAAAAAATACACATAAAACATACAGCACATACACAGACACACACATAACACACAGCAAGACTACATGCAGACACAAAGCACATACAAAAAAATAAAAACACATGCAAAACATTGACACAAAACATACATAACATACACACGCACATAACACATACATACACACAACACATACACAGACACATACACATAACACGGCTATACTTTGGGCAGGCACGAAAAATTTTAGCATTAGGCCTACCTTTGTCATAAGCCTCCCGAGTGCCAGGTCCAATCCACTTACCTGTTGAGAGAAAAGGTAATTAGAGGTTAATTAGCCAGGTGTTTAATTAGATACAGGTTAATTAGTAAGGTGTTAAATGCTACTTACCTGTTGAGAAATAAAGGTAATAAAATACTGGTTAATTAGTAAGGTGCTAAATGCTGCTTACCTGTTGAGAAATAAAGGTGATAAAATACAGGTTAATTAGTATGGTGCTAAATAATACTCCACTCAATTACGTGAAATAAGCTGCAAAAGGACGAAAATCTGGGCCAATTTAAGGTGCAAACTATAGCACTTTTTCTGGTATATACAGTATATAACTAGATTAAAAAATACAAGTACGACCCAACCAGTACGACCTCCGCTGTACGACCCCTACCTCTCCCCTTCTCTCCCCTCTTCTTCTCTCCCTTATCCTTCGTCGCTCTGTAGTGCGACCTATCACCACTACGACCGCTAGAACGACCCCAGGCACCAGTACGACCTCTACAATGACCCCAGGCACCAGTACGACCTCTAGAACGACTCCAGGCACCAGTACGACCTCTAGAACGACCCCATGCACCAGTACGACCTCTAGAGCGACCCCAGGCAACAGTACGACCCTCCCCTCTCCCTATCCTCCGTCATCTTGCTCTGTAGTGCGACCTATCACCACTACGACCTCTAGAACGACCCCCATCACCAGTACGAGCTCTAGAACGACCCCAGGCGCCAGCACGACCCCACCGGTATCACAACATCAACTGGTTAACCCTTGATTACCGATCGGTTCGCTAAACAGGACAGAAAAAAGAAAAAATCACTCTCTAATCCTTCCCCTCGCCTCTCCTCCCTCCTCTCCCCTCCATTCCGTTTCCCTCCTCTCCTTTTCTCTCCTCCCTTTTATCTCCCCTTCCCTATCTTCTCCCCTCAGCTTTCCTTCCCTCCCCACCCTTCTCTGTTTCTTCCCTGTCCTTCCTCTTTCCCTTCCATCTCCGTCCCAATTTCTATCTTCTCCCCAACTCTTCCCTCCCTGTCCCTCTCGCCCAATCACTCATCTCCCCACCCCATCTTCCCTTCTCACTCCTCTTCCCCTTCTCCCATCCTTCCTTTTCCTTCCCTCCCCTCTCCCCATTCCCCCCCTCTCTTCTCACATCCCCTGCTCTCCCCTCCTCCCTTTCCTCCTCCTGCTCTCCCCTCCTCCCTTTCCTCCTCCTCCTCTCCTCTCCAGTATATGACCCCCCACTCCACTCCTCTTCATGTACCCTTTCTCTCTCTCTCTCCACACGCACACACACACACACACACACACACACACACACACAAACACCCCCACCCCCACACACACATGCACACGGACACTCACGCACACAAATAGTTATGCACCGGTATAGGCACACGCACACTCACGAATACACACACACAAACACCCCCCACACACACCCACATCCTCTACCCTTAAAAAATAAATTCGCGATACGTCAATTGTACACTAAACAAACTACCCGCCAAACAACGCCAAACACCGGGGGGGGGGGGACTGGAATCGCCTCTTATGTATATCAAGGGCAAAGGTTCTAATCGTCTATTGTTCGATTGGGTTCTGATTTTAAAGGGAATTCGATGCTATCTTGTGCAAAGTTGTGGGATCCAATTGTACGTGCAATATGGCGGCGGCTCTGCTCCCTCCCTCCCTCTCTCTCTTTTTCTTTCTCTCTGTCCGTGTCTCTGTCTCTCTCTCTCTCTCTCTCCTTTTTCTTCCGGTTTTTTTTTTTCCTCTCTGCTCGAACTAATGTCTTGTTCCTCCTTGAATTTTCTCACCTCTCTCTCTCTCTCTCTCTCTCTCTCTCCAGCCATATCCTTCCTTACTTCCTTCATTTTTTCCAATCAATAATCCTTGTTCCTCCCTTAAGTTTCTCATCTCTCTCTCTCTCCCCCCCTCTCTCTCTCTCACTCTCTCTCTCTCTCTCTCTAAAGCTAGTGACCAAGGGAGCTGCCACAGGGACTGATAACATCTCTACTGGTGTACCGAACCAGCTGCTGTGGTGAGAAAAGGAGAGAAGGGAAGGAAAAAGGGGAGGGAGGAAAAGGGGGAGGGAAAGGGGAGAACAGGAGATGGGGAGGAAAGAAAAGGGGCAGGGAAAGGGGGAGAGAATGAGGGAGAGAAAGGGGAAGATAGGAAAGGGAGGGAGAGAAAGGGGAAGATAGGAAAGGGAGAGAGAAAAGAGGAGGGGGGAACACAGGATGGAAAGAAAGCAATGAATGAAATAGACGAAAGGGAAATGAGAGAGAGAGAGAGAGAGAGAGAGAGAGAGAGAGAGAGAACCAGACCTCGTGGCGACAGGAAAGACTATGTACAGGAAGTTAAGCATTATTTTTTGCAATAATAAATTAGTTATGGAAATTCATCACGACCTTCAAACTCCATTACTCCACTTTCCCATTTATTATTATTATTATCATTATTATTATTAGTAGTAGTACTAGTAGTAGTAGTAGTAGTAATAGTCGTAGTAGTAATAATAATAGTAGTAGTAGTAGTAGTAGTAGTAGTAATAGTAGTCGTAGTAATAGTAGTAGTAGTAACAGTAGTAGTAGTAATAATAGTAGTAGTACTAGTAGTTTTATTATCATTATTATTATTATTATTACTGGCGGCAGAAGTAGTAGTAGTAGTAGTAGTAGTTTTATTTTATTATTATTATTATTATTATTATTATTATTAGTTATTATCATTATTATTATTATTATTGGTGGCAGTAGTAGTCGTAGTAGTAGTCGTAGTAGTAGTTTTATTATTACTATTATTATTATTATTATTATTATTATAGGGCGCTGATCCTCATTAAAAAAAAAAAAAATATTGCCCTGATTTTGCCTCCTACCTTCAGACGATTTTGTGTGTGTGTGTGTGTGTAATTTTTTTTCACCGGGTCGGTCAGGATCACTTGATGGTCGTGATCGTCAGCTTTTACCCTCCCGGAAGGGAGCTGAGAGCTCATATAGTCCGATCTAAGGGCAAGGCTGTGACCTTCACACACGCACACACCCGTCCCCTTGCTCAAGGGGGACAGTAACCACCCACTTCATCAGTGAAACTTTTCGCAACCTGAGCGAGGCGCGAACTCCCGTCCACCAGTTGGCAAGCGAGAACGTTACCACTGCACCAGCGAGCGGTGTGTGTGTGTGTGTGTGTGTGTGTGTGTGTGTGTGTGTGTGTGTGTGGGATGCACTCCTTTTTTTCTTCATGTTATGTTCCACATTTTATATCTTTTTCAGTGATTCTCTCTCTCTCTCTCTCTATCAAGCGAGGTAGGGCCATTTAGTGTACAGTATATGAAAGGAGTAGTAGGGAAGGAGTATAGGGGAGGAATATAGGGAAGGAAGAGTAGGGAAATAGTATTAGGGAAGGACTAGAGGGAAGGAGTAGGGAAGGAAGAGAAGGAAAATAGTATTGGAGGAGGAGTAGTAGTTCTCTCTCTCTCTCTCTCTCTCTCTCTCTCTCGCAGCGACCACACTGTAAGGGCCTGGATCGATGGTCACCACCTGACGAAGGTATAAGAGCCCCGAGCCCCAGCTGGCCTTGACGCCGCCCCTGGGTGCCATCGGACAAGGGGCGGCGCCAGGGGAGGGAGGGAGGGAGCAGGGAAAGCTGGAGGGGAGGAGGGAAAGCTGGAGGGATGGAGGGAAAGCTGGAGTGGAATTGGAGGGAAGGAGGGAATGAAGCAGGGAACTGGAGGGAAGGAGGGGGAACTAGAGGGAAGGAAGGGGAATTGGAGGGAAAGAAGAGGAACTGGAGGGATGGACGGGGAACTGGAGGGAAGGAGGGGAGAACTGGAGGGAAGGACGGGGAACTGGAGGGAAGGAGGGGAGAACTGGAGGGAAGGAGGGGAAACTGGAGGGACGGAGGGGGAGGAAAACTGGAGGGAAGGAGGGGGGAACTGGAGCGACGGAGGAGAGGGGAGAATGGGAGAACTGGACGGAAGGAGGGGGAGGAAATGGAGGGAAGGAGGAGGGAACTGGAGGGAAGGAGGGGGAACTGGAGGGAAGGAGAGGGGAAGTGGATAGAAGGAAGGGGGAACTGGAGAGAAGGAAGGGGGGAACTGGAAGGAAGAAGGGGGAACTGGAGCGACGGAGGGGAGGGGAGAATGGGAGAATAAGAGGGAAGGAGGGGGCGAACTGGAAGGAAGGAGTGGGGAGGAGGAAAATTGTAGGGAAGGAGGGGGGGGGAAATGGAGGGAAGGAGGGGGGAGGAGAATAGGAGGAGGTAATGCCGCTGGGAAACTGTATATATACCTTGTACACACTCTCTCTCTCTCTCTCTCTCTCTCTCTCTCATCGGCCAACAGTAGTAACACGTGGGAATAATGATGATGATGATGATGATGATGATGACGATGATAATGATGATGATGATGAGGAGGAGGAGGAAGAGGAGGAGGAGGAACAGGGGGAAGGGGAGAAGTGGGGAGGGGGAGAAGGAAGAGGGGGAGGGGAAGAAAGTAGGGGAGGGGGAGAGGAAGGGGGGAAAAGGCAATCTCGCTAGGAAACTACTATGTATAACCTCGTCCCTGTTAATAATATGGAGATAACGTGCACTGGCAAAATAGTAGGAAATATTCAGGTGCTGGAGGTGGAATAAATCGCTAAGGAGAAGATGTTACGGAATACTTCACCTCAGTAACGTAGAAGGGGATGTAACGTCTATCCTTGTCGCCTTAATTTTAGCTTTCGATTTCTGCTAACCTTTCCCTTTCTCTATGTATGTGTATGTATGAATTGATGTACGTTTGTATGTGTGTGTACGTATGCATAAAGGACTGTATATATATGTATGTACGTATATGTATGTGTATGTATGCATAAAGGAGTATACGTATGTATGTATGTATGAATGTATGCGTGTGCGTATGTATGCCAGCGTACTTGTGCGTGAAGAAGCGTATATGTATGTATGTGTGTACGTACGTAAGCCTGTGTACGTACGTAAGCCTGTGTACGTGTGCGTGGAGGCGTGTGTGTGACAAGTAGCATAACCAGCGGGCACGGTCTTAAACACCGCTAAAATCTAGCATAAACAAACCAGCGAGAGGACAAGGGCTCTCCCCCACCCTCTGCACGCGCCCCACCACGTAGCGCGCGTGTCTGTACCACGTGCATCTGACAGCGACGACCCGGGAGCCCATCGAGGGGGGGGGGTTAAGAGGATGTCTGGATGGGGGTTTAGGAGAGAGAGAGAGAGAGAGAGAGAGAGAGAGAGAGAGAGAGAGAGAGAGAGAGAGAGAGAGAGAGAGAGAGAGAGAGAGAGAGAGAGAGAGAGAGAGAGAGAGAGAGAGAGAGAGAGAGAGAGAAGGAACAGGAAGATGAGGGGAAAGAAGAGGGGAAGAGGAAAGTTATGAGGATGAAAGTAAAATAGGAGGATGAGGAGAAAGAGAAATAAGGGGAAGAAAAGGAAAGAAGAGGGGATGAAGAGGATGAGGGGAGAGAAAAAAGGATAAGGGTTGGGAGAGAGGGGGAATGCGAAGATGAGGGGGAGAGAAGAAGGGGAGAGAAAGGAGGGGACAGTGGGGAGAAAAGGGGAGAGAGGGGAGAGGTGGATGAGGGAGAAAGAGAGTATGAAGAGGAAAGAGGGGAAAGAATGGATGGTAGAGTGGGGAGAGAAGGGAGAGGAGAGAAAAGGGTGAGGGAGGGGAGGTGGATGAGGGAGAGAGAGAAAGGAGGGTAGAGTGAGGAGAGAAAGGAGAGAAGAGAGGGGAGAAAAGGGGGAGAGAGAGGGGGAAGAAAGGAGAGGAGAGAGGCGAGAGAAAAAGGGGAGAGAGAGGGGAGAGAAACGGGGGAGAGAGGGGAAAGAAAGGATGGGAAATGGTAGAGCGGGGAGAGAAAGGAGAGAAAAGAGGGAGAGAGAGGGGAGAGAGAGGAGGGGAAAGGGGAGAAACGATGAACCTGATCAACCTCTCAGAAACAGACATTGCAATATCAAAGCATTAACAAAGCTCCATTAACTTAACAAAGGCAAAATACACAAGCCATTAACCCCTTATCCCTTAACTCCTTTACTTCACCCCCTTATTATCCCTTAACTCCTTTACTTCACCGCCTTATTCTTCTCTTTATTACCAAACGTTTTTTATTCGCTTTAAGAGTTGAGATATTTACTCTTTACCTTGGTCTAAAATTGTCATCTTTCTGTCTTCAATGCTGGTGTGTGTGTGTGTGTGTGTGTGTGTGTGTGTGTGTGTGTGTGTGTGTGTGTGTGTGTGTGTGTGTGTGTGTGTGTGTGTGTGTGTGTGTGTGTGTGTGTGTGAGAGTGAGAGAGAGAGAGAGAGAGAGAAATTAAACCCACCTTGTTTCACCTGGGAAGCAACACATCCCTTGGGTCTCTCTCTCTCTCTCTCTCTCTCACACACACACACTCCCAAACAATCATAATCCTCTATGTTAATTTCTCGGTCGATTTGCAAGAGCCTTAAGCCTCGTGTGTGTGTGTGTGTGTGTGTGTGTGTGTGTGTGTGTGTGTGTGTGTGTGTGTGTGTGTGTGTGTGTGTGAGAGAGAGAGAGAGAGAGAGAGAGAGAGCGAGTTTGCAGAAGGTCCCTGATCAATATAATCCGTTTCTTTTCTCTTTCTGAGCGTAATATTTCATAATTCATTGGCCCCTTTTACGTGGGAAGAGAATGATGCTTGTGAAATGTAATCAAGTAGAATCTCTCCCCCCCCCTCTCTCTCTCTCTCTCTCTCTCTCTCATTTTTACTTTCCCACCCATCTCTTATTTTTCTCTCTCTTTTCTTCTTCCTTCTTTCGCCTCTTCTTTCCCTTCTCCCCTTTCCTTTCCTCTTCCTGTTTTTCCTTCCCTTCTTTCCTTCTCTCTTCTCTTCCTTCTTCCTCCTCCTCTTCCTATCCGTCCCTCCTCTCCCTCTCTTCTTCCTCCTCCTCTTCCTATCCTTTCTTCCCTTCTTTCCTTCTCTCTTCTCTTCCTCAGCCTCCCCCTCTTTCTATCCTTCCCTCCCTCTCCTCCTATCATAATTCTTCCTCCACTTCTTCCAATGCCTCCTTCCCTTCTCTCTTCTCTACCCATCCTTCCTTCTCTCTCCTCCTCCTCCTCCTCTTTTTCCACCTCTTCCCATCCTTCCTTCCCTCTCCTCTTCCTCTTCCTCCTCCTCCACCTCCCATCCTTCCTTCCCTCTCCTCCTCCTCCACCTCTTCCCATTCTTCCTCCCCCCTCCTCCTCCTACTCCTCCTCCTCCTCATCATCATCATCAGCAGCAGCAGCAACATCCTTCTCAACCTCTTCCCATTCTTCCTTCCCTCTCCTCCTCCTCCTCCTCATCATCATCATCATCATCATCATCATCATCATCATCCTTCTCCACCTCTTCCCATCCTTCCTTCCCTCTCCTCCTCCTCGTCATCATCAGCATCATCATCCTACCCTCTCCTCTTCCTCCTCCTCCTCCTTATCTTCCCTCCTGCCTGCTCCTCCCGCCTATCTCAGGGACCAGGACGAGGGCAGCTGGCTCAAGATAACAGAGGCATGGAGGAAACGTGGAGGGGTGGAGGAAACGTGGAGGAAACCTGGAGGAAACGTGGAGGAGAAGAGGAAACTTGGAGGAAACATGGAGAGATGAAGGAAACGTGGAGGGGTGAAGGAAGCTTGGAGGGGTGGAGGAAACTTGGAGGGGTGGAGGAAACTTGGAGGGGTGGAGGAAACTTGGAGGGGTGGAGGAAACATGAAGGAAACTTGGAGGGGTGGAGGAAACATGAAGGAAACTTGGAGGAAACATGAAGGAAACTTGGAGGCGTGAAGGAAACTTGGAGGAAACATGGAGAGATTGAGGAAAGTTGGAGGGAAATGAGGGATGTGGGAAAATGAAGGAAATATTGACGAAAAAATATGACAAATGAAAAGAAATGGAAAAGGGCAAAATCTATCACTTATAATCTATGTCTGTCTATCTATCTATCTGTTTATCTATCAACCCATGTATCTATCTATCTATCCTTTGAGTGTCTGTCTATCATCATCTGTCTGTCTGTCTGTCTGTCCATGTGCCTACCTTCACACATACATACCTTCCATCCTATCTATCTATCTAGCCATCTTACTCTGAGTCTATCTATCCAATCCCTTCGGCGTCTATCTACCAGTTCTATCTACTTATAAATCAAAAAAAGCCCAAAGAAAAGCGAAAAATAATTTGGGATCAATATCACATCCTTCGCACACATTAGCATCACAACTACCCCTCCCTCCTATGCATCTATCTATCTATCCTTAAGTTTATCTATTTTTCCTTTTTCCCCAAACTTATCAATTTTTATTTTCCTTAATATCATGTTCTTACGCTTTTCCTTAACGCCATTATTTTTTTTTCTTATTCTCATTTCTGCATCTTACGGTCTTGCATTTTCAATCTCTCTCTCTCTCTCTCTCTCTCATGGCAACCTCGTCTGGGTTTCTTCAAAGCTTCGTTCTGTTCTCTCCTCTCCTCTTCATCTCTTTCTTCTTCTCCTCTCTCCCTTTTCTCTTTCTCTTTCCTCAGATCTCTCTCCTATTTCTTCCTCTTCCTCTCTCTCTCCCCTCTCTCACTTTCCTCCTCCTATACAACCCTCCCTCCCACTCCAACCCCTCCTCTCCATTCTCTCCTTTCCCCTCTCTCAGTTACCTCCCTCTATACAAAGCTCCTTCCCTCCCCCTAACCATCTCTCCTCTCTCTTGCTTCCTCCATTCTCTCCTTCCCTCCCCTCTCCACTCTCCCCTCTCTCCCCCTCTCACAGGGACCTCCTCCGCCTCTCCCTCGCAATAAGCATCTCTCCTCTCCCTTCCTCCCTCGTTCTCTCCCCTCTCACTACCTCCCTTCATTCTCTCTTCCCTCCATTCTCTCCCTCCCTCTCTCACAGCAGCCTCCTCTCCCTTTCTCTCGCAATAAGCATCTCTCCTCTCCCTTCCTCCCCCATTCTCTCCCTTCTCACTACCTCCTTTCATTCTCCTCTTCCCTTTCTCTCACTCCAACCCCTCCTCTCCCTCATTCTCTCCTCACTACCTCCCTCCATTCTCCCCCTCTCACAGCGGCTTGGTCTGCGTCTGACAGGCTCGCTAGGGGGGGTGCTAATTCCGTCTAATCGCGTATCATTCCCGGGAAATGCAGGGGTAAACCGGCCACGATGAAAGGGTGGAAAGATGGCTCCATTCCCACCACAAAATAGAGTAGGATCGATCACAAGCGGGGCCCAAGGAGGAAGATTTAACCCATACTGATTAAGCCCATACTGATTTAACCCATACTGATTTAACCCATACTGATTTACCCATACTGATTTAACCCACACTAATTCAACCCATACTGATTTAACCCACACTGATTTAACCCACACTGATTTAATCCACACTGATTTAATCCACACTGATTTAGCCCATACTGATTAAGCCCATACTGCTCAGGCGGACGATTAACACCCCTGAATATTTTGTGTTGTGGTCGTGCTAAAACACAGACGATTTCATTCAGCTTTGGGGATAGAGACGGGGATAAAGAAAGGTGTAATCTGATCTGTTCTTCCAAGTAGACAGTCATTTTCAAGTTCTTTTCCTCTTATAACATCTCCCCAAAATTCCATCTGTCTCTTCCTTATAGTCTTCATCAAGAGGAAGACAACGATTAAAGTACATGGATTGTAAACGAAGCGATTTACAAGACAGAATCAGCATCTATCTATCTATCTATCGCCAGACGCCTCAATCCCGTTCGGGGTGGCCGCAAACAAATCGCCTCCACGTCGCCCTGTCCCCCACCATTTCACTGCCCTGCTCCCAACTAATATGGCTGGCGATTAAACCCCCCTAATCTATTCTTAAAATGAGAATTGTTTTATTATAATTACAACCTTACCTACACCAAACAGCCACGAAAGCACTAACAGGTCTATTGCTGCTTGCTTTCCTTTGTACTCCTTTGTATTCCCCATTCTTATCCCCCTTCACCATTCCTTTCTCTCCCTTCCCCATTCCTATCTCTCCCTCCCCCATACTCCATTACCATCTCCCTCTCCCATTCCTTTCTTTCCTTCTCCTATTCCTTTCTTCCCCTTTCCCATTCTTTCCTCCCTCCCCCCCATAACCCATAACGATCTCCCACCCCCATCCTTTCTTTCCCTCTCTCATTCCTTCCTCTCCCTCCCTCCTCCCTTTTACTACCTCCCTCTCGCATTCCATTCTTCCTCTCTCCCATTTCTTTCTCCCCCTTTTCCATTCCTTCCTACCCCGCCCCCATACCCCATTACTATCTCCATCTCCCATTCCTTTCTCTCCCCTCCCCCATCCTTAATCAGAGTAGGTATCCTGCCGGGGGGTGTGGGGGGAGTGGGCGTGCAGGTGACGGCAGCACTGCAGGTGAGCTAATTAGGCTGGAAAAATATCTAAATGTCCCCCTGCCCTCCACACCTTTCCCGACCCTCACCTGCCGGGGCTCTCACTCCCTGCTGGGGCCTGAAGAATTTAACACATCCTATCTATCTATCTATTCCCAGACGCCTTAATCCAGTAAGGGGTGGCCACAAACAAATCGCCTCCATGTCGCTCTGTCCCCCGCCATTTCACTGACCTACTCCCAGGTCACACATTCACGGCACATTAAAAACTGTCTCCTGTTCTCCTTTTCCCACTCTGCCATCCTCCTTTCGGGAACAGGGAGGGGGGTAGGTGATATTGTATAGGGCAGTCCCACCGCCTCGTTATTATCAGTGCCCCCACGTGAAGGCTCCCCTCTTCAGTGCCTCAGCCGACGCGTCTACAAGCTTTACATTCCGGGGAGGCAGGCCGAGATGAAAGCCGGCGGGGATATTTATTTTAAGTTCAATGGGGTGCGTGATATCTCATTCCGCGTGTGTGTGTGTGTGTGTGTGTGTGTGTGTGTGTGTGTGTGTGTGTGTGTGTGTGTGTGTGTGTGTGTGTGTGTGTGTGTGAGAGAGAGAGAGAGAGAGGTGAGGGGGGGGGTCACGGGCACTCCTCTTACACTGCCTCTTTTTCCACAAGGAGGAATGAGGAACGACTTCATTTGGAGGGCAGCGTGATGGCGTGCCTCTATTTCACCAGCGGAGATGAGGTCATTTTTCAAGACGCGTTAGAGTGACAGAGTGACACGCTTCACGATTGTTTCTATGACACGTCCGTCCTCTTGCCCTCACGCCTGTCACTCTGCCTCACTCTAGTCACACCCAATTTATAGAGTGACGGGCAATTCTGGTGTGGCTATGTGGATTTTTAACCTCACCTTACTTCCATCCTCCTCCTCACCCCTCACTTCCCTTCCCCTCCTCTCCCTTCTTCACTACTCCCCTCCCCTCTCTCACTCCCCCTGAACCTCACTTTCCATTACCTCCCTTCCTCACCCCTCCCCTCTCCTCCCCTCTCCCACAGTCCCTTACCTCTCATTTCCCCTCCTCTTCCTGCCTTACCCCTTCCCTTCATCACATTCTCTGACCTCTCACTTCCTTTCCCCTCCCCTCCTCCCATAACCCCTTCCCTCACATTCTCTCATCCTTCCCTTCCCTTCCCTTCCCCTCACCCTAACCACATCCCCTGCCCTCCCTCACACCCCGACCACATCCATCCCCTCCAGACCACACCCTGCCTTCCCCTTGGCTTCGCTCTCCCCTCATTTCCCCTCACCATGGACACTAAACAACACTACAATCTTTTCAAGCCGAGTACGTCCTTTATAATTATTCTTGCTGGTGACACACGTGAATAAGGAGTAAAGGAGGGCTATATCTGAGGCTGACTCGAAATACCTCTCCGAAACTGTAGTCCATGTGAAGGTCTACCACCAAATCGAAAATTCTCTCCATAAACAAGAATCAAATAATACTAATACTAATGCTACTACTACTGCTGCTGCTGCTAATCATCATCATCATCGTAATAATAATAATAAACATCATCATCATTATCAACAACAACATAATAATAATAATAACAGTAACTATAATAATAATAATAATATTAATAATAATAATAATAAAGCAGTATAAGTTATTTTTCATTTATTTTCACCATTTACAGACAATTCTCTTTATCTTTCGATCAGATTTTTTTCAAACCGGATGGATTTCACACAGACTTCACCAACCCCTTCGTCAAATCCTCCAAAAACGCAAGAAAATCGCCAAAAAGCAACGGGAAATACGCTTCATTACACGTCCTCGCAGTGAAGAGGCTGCGAGGGGTAAGAGGGCGTCGTTAACCCCCACTAACCCCCGTCCCCCATCCCCTCCCCTCCCCTCACGTCCCACCCTCATCTCCTTGTTCCCACCCCTTCCCCTCTAACAATCCCCTCACCCCATCCCTTCCCCTCACCCCCTGACACTCTCCTCACCCCCACCCCTGCCTTTCACCCTCTCCTCACCCCCACCCCTTCCCCTCAACCTCCAGTCCTCTCTTCACCCCTGACCCTCTCCTCACACCCATCCATTCCCCTCACCTTCTCACTCTCCCCTCCCCCCACCCCCCACCGACCCACCCCTTCACGATCCAGAAACACAAAACAACGCCTCAAAGCTAAGCCGCAGAAAGGACGGCATTACGGCACCTAACAGCTGTCACTCCTTAGTTCTTAACATCTCTTCCTCAGCGATTTGTTTTTGGATATGGCTGACTAATATCGCTCAGTACGTTACTTATACAGCGTATGGTGATATTCGGACGATTTAAGTCACACGGAAGAGGACAGCATGGTATACTAAGCAAAATAAATCGCTTAGGATGAGGTGTTAGGCAAAAATAAAGTGTATTCCCTAAGCCTGTGAGAGGACGGTATACTCCTTTTATTTTAACTTGGCCTAAAATTGCCATATGCTCAGCTGTAACAACAGATTTGAATATGATGCTAGTCACGAAGAAGTGCTACGGAAACGAGGTAGAGCCGTAGCATTTTCTTATTCTGCCACTGAGCCATGTGAAATAAGCTGCAATAGGGGTAAAAATTTGGGCCAAGATGAAGTAACAGAACTATAGGAGAGAGAGAGAGAGAGAGAGAGAGAGAGAGAGAGAGAGATGAGCCAAATTAAGGAGAAAGAAATTTAGCTCTCAGCAGGTATCAGTTGGTGTTAAGGAGAAAGAAAAAGATAGAAAGTAAGAAAGAAAGTGAGACAGTAAGAAAGTAAGAAAGAAAGTGAGACAGTAAGAAAGTAAGAAAGCAAAATCAAAATCTAAACCAAATTAAATCTAGCTCTCAGCAGGTGTCAGTTGTTGGCTGGTGAGACGGACTTAGTAAATCTTTCAGGGAGTGGATTGCGTGGCGTCCCCGGTCTCCCCACAAGACAAATGTCCTTCCCCTGGCCACTTCCTCATCCTCCATCTCTCACACCTCATTTATCCCTCCCCTTTAGGTCAGTCACCATTTACGTCCACCTGCCACACCGATATCACAGCCACCTGACCCCCTTACCTGCGTCTCATTACCTACCTTCCTCTCGACTCACCTATCTAAAATCGCTGTTACGCCTTCACGTGTTGGCATCAATTCAACCGGGAGGCGGAACTTCCCGGGTATATAAACGTCCCTCAGCTTCCTCCCTATCCCCCCCAAATAGAGCCGTGGGCGTAGGAGGAAAGCTTCAGCCTGTAGTCCACTGAGTTCACCTTTCAGATGAGCTCGTGAGGTATGTGAGGTTAAGTTTTGTCTAATTTTCAGGTATTTATAGTCACCTGGCCAAACCAACCTGTAATTTCCTGGTCATGTGTGTGTGTGTGTGTGTGTGTGTGTGTGTGTGTGTGTGTGCCAAACAAACAAGTCCTATCCACATCAATCAACAGCCTTTCTCAAGACGCTAAACAAGGAACATAACATCTCACTGACATCCCAGGCATTTCTTAGACTTGAATAATCTTGTCACATCCCCCCCCCCCCTCTCTCTCTCTCTCTGATTCACTTCCCCTTTTCTCCTTCCTACTTTCTTGTCCTTCATTCTTTTATCTTTACTCTCTCTCTCTCTCTAATTCACTTCCCCTTTTCTCCTTCCTACTTTCTTGTCTATCATTCTTTTATCTTAGCATTACTCTCTCTCTCTCTCTCTCTCTCTCTCTCCTTTCCTCCACTCCCCTCAAACCACAACCATTTCTCCTCCCCTCACTCACACCACACTACCCCCCTTTCCCCTCACCCCACCCGAACACAGGGGAACCAAAGTCATCTCTCTCTCTCTCTCTCTCTCTCTCTCCCTACCTATTAAAATCAAGCCACCAAATGAGAACAGTAAAGTTTGCCATCTACGTCTCTCTCTCTCTCTCACTCTCTCAGGCCCACAAAACCGTCTTCCATCCTGCCAGTATGACACCCTAACCACACTTTCTCTTCTCTCTCTCTCTCTCTCACACTTCACACCATCCACTCGTCCCTTTCAACATCGCGACGGTCAATAGTCCCCTTACACTATTTCAAAGCTCTATCAGACTTGACAGAGCTCCTGGTAGGCTTCTCTTAAAGCTCTCTTCTGTGTTATGATTTTTTAATATTAAATTCTTGGTATGATGATGATGATGATGATGAACTATGTACCCTCCCTACCCCCTTCTCTCTCTCTCTCTCTCTCTCTCTCTCTTATACTGATATTTTGCTATGACGATGATGATGATGATGATGATAACGATGATGATGATGATGATGATAATAATAATAATAATAATGAGGAGGAGGAGGAAATAGCTATGCCTCCTCCTCCTCCTCCTTCTCTCTCTCTCTCTCTTATACTAAATTCTTGCTATGATGATGAAGAGGAGGAGGAAGAAGAAGAACTAGTTATGCATTCCCCCCTCCTCTCTCTCTCTCTCTCTCTCTCTCTCTCTCTCTCTCTCTTTCTTATCTCTCAGCCCCAAAGATGGCGATAAAGGCGAGGAAAAACCAAGAAGGGGAACGCCTGTGTTGAGACTCCTAAACCATCACCATCAAAGTTGACTAAATGAGACCAGACACATCTTAAGAAAGTGTGTGTGTGTGTGTGTGTGTGTGTGTGTGTGTGTGTGTGTGTGTGTGCGCGCGTGTTCTCTCCTCTCTTCTTCTCTCTTCTCCTCATCTCTCTCGTCTCCTGTGTGTGTGTGTGTGTGTGTGTGTGTGTGTGTGTGTGTGTGTGTTCTCTCCTCTCTTCTTCTCTCTTCTCCTCACCTCTCTCGTCTCCTCTCTGTCTGTCTCTCTCCCTCTCTAAATATCTATCTATCTACCTACCTACCTATCTGTCTACCTGCCTATCTACCTGTCTTTCTCTCTCGCTTCCCTTCCCTTCCCTTCTCTTTCCCTTTCTTGCCTTCTCTTTCCTTTCTCTTCTCTTCTCTTACTTCCCTTCCCTTCCCTTTCCTTCCCTTCCCTAATTCTCCTGTCTTTTTATTAGGTTCAGACAATTTTGAGGCAGTGTAAACGAACTATTGTACCCCTTCCACACTATTGACGCAAGTGTAAATGACAGTATGTGATATAGGAGGCCATGAGATTCTTGTACTCCTTTCATCTTAACTTGGCTCAGATTTTCGTCCTTTGGCAGATTTCTTTCACAAACCCCAGTGGCAGAAAAAGACAATGCTACGGCTCCACATGCTTTCCACAGCACTTCCTCGTGACTAGCATCATACTCTAGCGTTCATCTAATGTCACCAGCATTCAGGGTGGAGAGATGGTCAATTTTAGGCCATGTTAGAGTGAAAGGATTATATCAACACATTTTGGTGATCTTTAAATTGGTGTGACTGTGTTTACCTCCCTCCAAAACCGTGAAACCTTCATAGTCAACTAATTCTGAGTCACCCTGTCTCCCTTTCCTCCCTCCCTCCCTCTCTCTCCCTTCTTCTCTCCTCCCTATCTCCCTCCCGTCTTTCTCCTCTTCCTCCCTCCCTTCCTTCATTTTTTCCTCCTCTCTCCTCCTCTACCTTTCCTATCTCTCTCTCTCTCTTCCTTCCTTCATTTTTTCCTCCTCTCTCCTCCTCTACCTTTCCTATCTCTCTCTTCCTTCCTTCACTCCTTTCTTCTCTCCCTTCCCTCTCTCCTCCTCGTCTCTCCATTCCTTCTCCCTTCTCTTTTTCCCTTCCTTTCATACTGTCTTCCCTCCCTTCCTCTTTTTTACTCTCTCTCTCTTCTTCCTCTCTCCATTCCCTCTCCCCCTTCGTCTCTCCTTTCCCTTCTGTCTTCCCTGTCTCCCTCTTTCTCTTCCTTCCCTCTCTCTTCTTCCCTCTCTTTTGTCTCTTCTCCATCCCCCCATCTTCTCCCTCTTTCCTCGCTCTCTCCCTCTCTCTTCTCCATCCTCCCATCTTCTCCCTCTTTCCTTGCTCTCTCCCTCTCCCTTCTTCCCTCTCTTTTCTCCCTTCTCCGTCCCCCCATCTTTTACTTCTTCCCTCGTTCTCTCCCTCTCTCTTCATCCCTCTCTTCTCCATCCCCCATCTTTATCTTCTTCCCTCGCTCTCTCCCTCTCTCTTCTCCATCCCCCCGTCTTCTCCCTCTTTCCTCCCTCCCTCCTCCTCTCATCACCTGCGGCCCAGATATAAATATAGAGAGAGGAGACGGAGCAAAGGCTTTTAGCTCACCCAAAACACACTCACTGCACCAGACCTCACTGACCTAACACCTATCTATCTGTCTATCTATCTATCTATCAGTCTATCTGTCTATTTATCTGTGTCTATCTATAAGTCTGCCTCTTGGTATGTATGTATCTATCTGTATTTACTATTTTATCTATTTCTCCTTCCCTCCATCCATTTATCTATTCATCACTCTAACTATCCATTCACCCATCTATCTTTCTATCTATCCATCCATCCATCTATCTACCTACTTACCTGTCTATCTATCTACCTGTCTATCATTGTCACCTCTCTAATCAATCAGGTAATCAATATCTCCACCTGTCTACCTACCAATCCATTCCTCGTCTATCACCTTATATTCCATCCACCTCACTCTTTCAATAAACGCATAAATCCATAAATAATCCCTTTAAATCCATCAAAATCCCAAATTAATCCCGTAAACATATATCTATTGAATTATTATATCTATGTGTCAATTTTGAAGCCTCTCTACACGCTTATTTTTTTCGCATACTGGGCATAGACTACATGACCCCTTACCTGAGGCCCAACTATCCTCCTACGTGCTTTACACCTACACACACCTATCCCTGTGTCAGTGTAGCTAATTTATCAGCCTACACCCTGCCTATCCTCCCATCTCTCCAGTTAACCATCTGTCCTTTCATCTATCATGCCATCTGTCACCTCTTGCGCCTCTCTATCTGTCTATCTAGCTTAGGGTGGCTGCTCTGCTTTTACTCTCTCTCTCTCTCTCTCTCTCTCTCTCTCACACACACACACACACACACGCGCGCACACAAATCATCCACACACACACACACACAAATCATGCACACCTTCATACCATCAAAACTCATAACCCACACCATCACACCACAATGTGTGCGTTTTATTTCATTTTTTTTTTACTGAAATTCATTGAGAAATTATAGAGATACTGTGCGGGATACAGAGGATCCGGATCCGCCCTCAAATTTTAGCAATTCTTCCTTGGTCCATGGCCCACCCTTCCACAAAATTTAACTGAAATTCATTGAGAACCTTTGGAGATATCGTGTGGACAAACAGACAGACAAACATAGGTGAATACATAACCTCTTCCTACTTCGTTGGCGGAGGTAACAACACAGCCCAAACAATCCCTCTATTACGGCGACACATCTCTATACCTGCACATGTAACATCATCTGAACATCTATTACACATCCCTCTAACACCTGACAGCGGCTCCTCTCACACCTGGCACACCTAACATCTCTAACACATCATGGACAATAGATATAAGATAGATGTGATGTAACTAACGCAACATCAACACTGACATCAACGCTTTCTGACTCACTAAAATGTTCTTGTGTATTTTTAACTCTCTCTCTCTCTCTCTCTCTCTCTCTCATATATTGTTTCCTTCCCCTCTTTTTAACGACATTTTTCTCCCTCCTTCCCCACCACTTCCTGTTTCTCTATTCCTCTCCTCTCTTCCTTTCTTCATCTCTCTCTCTTTCAATAATTCTCCCTTCTTGTCCTTCATCACTCCTACACTTTTCCCATTTCTCCTCCCTTCCTTTACTTCTGTGTCTTCCTCTCCCTTCCTTTTCTCTCCCTCTTCCTTTCCTTTTCTCCCCATATTCCTTTACCTTTCCCGATTCTCCCTTCGCTTCTTTCAACCTCTTCCTCCCAAGCACCTTCTCCCTCCCTTTATCGTTCTCATTCCCTTTCCATTTCTCTTCCCAACTTTTTTCCTACCTCTCCCTTCTCTCTCTCTCTCTCTCTTCCCTTTCTCTCTCTTACTTTTCATGTATCTCTTCTCCCTCCCTTCCTCTTCCCTCTCTCTTTCTCCTTTGCCTCCTTCCCTCCTCTCTCTCTCTACGACGAATTACTCCCTTTGTTTGTGTCTTTGTGGTCCATCTTACGACGGAGCTCTCAGACGGGGGGGGGGAGAGAGAGAGAGAGAGAGAGAGAGAGAGAGAAACCACACTGACATTACGGTCCCTCGGTCCAGACATAGACGAAGGAAGGAAGGAGAGAGAGAGAGAGAGAGAGAGAGAGAGAGAGAGAGCGGTGGTGCCTCTCCGTTATTTATAGGTGAGGCCCACAGCATGCCAAGACCCGAGTGCCAGACAGCCGCCAAGCCACTCACACACTCACCAAGCCACTCACACACTCACCAAGCCACTCACACACTCACCAAGTCACTCACACATTCACCAAGTCACTCACTCACTCACCAAGCCACTCACACACTCACCCAGCCACTCACACACTCACCAAGCCACTCACACACTCACCAAGTCACTCACACACTCACCCAGCCACTCACACACTCACCCAGCCACTCACACACTCACCCAGCCACTCACACACTCACCCAAGCCACTCACACACTCACCCAAGTCACTCACACATTCATAAAGCCACTCACACAACCACTTTCACATACCAAAGCCACTCACACAACCAATCACACATTTCAAAGCCACTTACCAAGCCACTCACACACTCATTTAAGCCACCAGTCGAGTTACAAAGCCACCCACTCAGTCAAGAGAGAGAGAGACAGCCACTCAGCATCTCAGTTCAGTCATCCAACCAGTGAACCAGCTCTGCACACACTGAAAAGCCACATATCAAGCCCCAAGCCACTTACACAACATACAAAGCCAGTCAGCCAGGTGTCACAGTCATCCACCAAGCCAGTCCATCAGTCAACAAGCAACTTATTCACTCACAAAGCCAGATAGCCAGCCAATAACCCACCAAGCCACCCACACTGCCCGTCACCCAAGCCACATACAAAGCCAGTCACATCACACACATGTAAAGCCACCAGGACATACAAAGCATTCATCTATACTCATTTCACTCCAACTTGGCCCAGATTTTCGTCCTTTGGTAGTTAATATCACAGAGATGAATGGCAGAAAAAGACATTACTACGACTCTACATCCTCTCCACAGCACTTCTTCGTGACTAGCATCATTGTGTTAATCTACTGTTGCACCTCAGCAATCAAGCTGAACAGATGGCAATTTTAGGCCAAGTTAGAGTTAAGAGAGACTCAAATAACCATCCATCAATCCATCCACAGAACCATCCACACATCCATCCCACCAATCAACCATCCACTTGCCAAATCACACATCCAGTCAAACACACACACACCTAAGAAGCCATCCATCCAATCACTTCCCCTCAGCCATACATCCAGCCACCTGCCCAGACACTCTCAGACAAAAGCCATATAATTCTCGCCTGTCTGTCTTTCATTCTCATTTTTATATCTCGATGTCATGCCTTACATCTCTTTTCTCATTCTTTCTTTCTTTCATTTTGCCTCACAGCTTTCTCTTCAAACAGCATATCAATCTCCATCTTCTGTCTATTACTCATTCTATTTCTGACGCTTTCTCTTTCCCTACATCCCTTCTTTTTCCCCTCCCCCCCTCCTCGTTTTTCTCTCACTCTTCCTCTGCCTTCTCTTCTTCCTCCATTCCCTCATCTTTGCTCTTCCTTTCCTTCCTCATTGTATCTTTCCTCTCTTCTTTTCTTCCACGTCTTCCCTTCAATCTTTCGTTTCTTCTTAACCTCTTTCTCTCCCTCGTCATTTTCCTGTGTCCTCTTTCATTACACAACCTCCTCCTCCTTCTTCTTCTTTCCTCCTCCTCCTGTTCTTCCTTCTCCTCCTCTTCGTCATTCTTAATCTCCTTGTTGCCTGTCATTCATTCATTCATTCACACACTCACAGTAACCAAGTCTAATTCCTTTTCCTCATACACTCACCCATCCTCCTCCCCCCTCTCTCTCTCTCTAATCACCTATCACCCTCTCAAACCACTTCATTAACACTTCCTTACTCATTCACCTCTCACTTACTGTCTCTCACTCACTTTAAAACCTCTTCTCACACACTTTCTTCCTCATCCTGGCTATCCACTTCACACTCACTCTCTTTACCCACTCACTCTCTCCCACCTCTCATTCACTCTCTCACATTTCTCGCTCACCCTCTTACGGTCCTCACTCATTCTCATTCATGCCATCTGTCTGTCTGTCTGTCTGTCTCTGTCTCTGTCTCTGTCTCTCTCATCCACACGTTGAAGTGCTTGATATATTTCTCTGTGTGATCTATGTAACTCTGTGAATTTGCATACCTCCCTTGCTTGGCTGCTTAATCATCCTTCCATCCATCCAACTATCCTACCTGTCCATACATCCATCCATCCACACACCCACCCATTCATTCATCCATCCGTCCATTTGTCAATCCTACCTGCTCCATCCATCCAACCATCTCTCCATACATCTTTCAAACCCATCAGCCTCACTCATCCATCCATCAATCCATCCTCCCATCCATCTATCCATCCATCCATCCTCCCTTCCTTCCTTCCATCCATTCACCCATCCCCCCTTCCTTCCTTCCTTCCTTCCATCCATCCATCCATCCATCCATCCCCCCTTCCTTCCTTCCTTTCATCCATCCGTCCATCCTTCCTTCCTTCCATCCATCCACCCACCCATCCATCCATCCACCCATCCTTCCAGCCATCCAACCATCCTCCCTTCCTTCCTTTCATCCATCCATCCTCCCTTCCTTCCATCCATCCATCTATCCATCCTTCCTTCCATCCATCCATCCATCCTCCCTTCCTTCCTTCCATCCA
>NC_137066.1:1647500-1670000 GCF_032717465.1 Coenobita brevimanus
AGGAAGAGGAAGAGGAAGAGGAAGAGGAGGAGGAGGAGGAGGAGGAGGAAGAAGAGGAGGAGGAGGTGCAAGAGGCGACAGGCAGGTCTCGTTCTGGCTGACGTGCAGACCGCATCACATCCAACGCTTTTGGGTGTCGCAGCTGCTCCAGTGACGTCACGATGCACACACACACACACACACACACACACACACACACACACACACACACACACACACACTCAAACCCACACCTCCTCCCCACACAAACCCATCCACCCCACACACACACACACACACACACACACACACACTCAACCCCCCCCCACACACTCAAACCCACACCTCCTCCCCACACAAACCTATCCACCCCACACACACAAACCCCCTCCTACCCCCACACAAACTCACCTACCCCACACACAAAACCAGCTCTGTCTCTCCCCACACACACACACAAACGCGTTATTTATAGCTCCCCTTCACGCACGCACGCACGCAAAAAATATATATAAATGTTTGGCTGGAGAGGCTATGGGGTTGAAAGGGGGTGGGGGAGAGAGAGAGAGAGAGAGAGAGAGAGACATCCTACACAAATAAATTATCAGGAGATGTGTTTTAGCTGAGATGGTTTTGTCAGGTATGCATCTTGGTGTTCCTCTTCTTCTCTAAATCTTCTCTGGTCTTCCTCTTCTTCTCCTCTAATTCTTCTTCTGGTCTTCTCTTCATCTCCTCTCTCTCTCACTCTCTCCCCTTTCATGCCAGCCCCTCTCACATAATTCTTCTCTCTTTCATAACAGTTCCGTCCGTCTCATCTTTCACGTATTCACTCATGTTAATTCTCTTCTTACCTACTGCAAGCCTTTTAAAAGCTGCCATTTATTCTCAAGGCGTGTCTCTCTCTCTCTCTCTCTCTCTCTCTCTCACAATCCTATGTCATCGTTTCATATGGCAAATTCTTCTTTATCATTCCTATTTTTCTTTCCTTTTCCTTTCACTAAACGCTCTCTCTCTCTCTCTCTCTCTCTCTCTCTCTCTCACAACGAGCTTATTAGGGCCATTCTTTGCAAGTTTTCCCATTCATCTCTCGCTTCACATTACATCCCTCTTTATTGCTCTCTTCCTTTAAGTCTTTATTGCTCTTTTCCTCATCTTTATGTATTATCTCCTCTTCAGATTTACTCTCTTTACTCTTTTTTCTTTCCTACTCCTCTCTTTTTCACCTCCTTTCTTTCCTCCGTATCACTCATTTCTGCTTATTTCATTTCTTTTCCTTTTGTTTTCTCTCCATCTGTCTGTCTGTCTTATGATTCTCTCTCTCTCTCTCTCTCTCTCCCTCCTCTCCCTTCGTAATCTCCCTCTTATCACTTCTCATCAAATCTCATCTCTTTCCCTCCCATTCTCCCTTCCTCCTCTTTTCTTCATCTCTTTAGCATTCTCTTCTCCTCGCTCTCTTTTTCTCTTCTCTTTCTCTCTCTTTTCTTATTCTCTCTCTTCTTTCTCCTGTTTCCTGCATCGCTTCTATGTATCTTCTCTTTATATTTTCTCCTTTCTCATACCTCTCCTCTCTCTCTTCTTTCCTCCTCCTCCTTCTCCTCTCTCCTCTTTATACTTCTCTCCCCCCCTCTCTCTCTCCCTCTCTCTCTTATTTATGCCACCTTTTATTATATAAATTCTTTGCTCTCTCTCTCTCTCTCTCTCTCTCTCTCTCTCTCACTTGACTCTGTGCCAGCGAGTTCCCCAGTTCTGCCAGTCTTGGGAGAATGCTCAATAAAATGACTCCTTCGCTGCATGTGTGTGTGTGTGTGTGTGTGTGTGTGTGTGTGTGTGTGTGTGTGTGTGTGTGTGTGTGTGTGTGTGTGTGAGAGAGAGAGAGAGAGAGAGAGAGAGAGAGAGAGAGAACGAAGAATCGCTTGAGTAAATGTGTAAGAATGTGACAAAACAATTTTTCCACCTAAAATTAACCTACGTGGGACCAGGAGTATAAATTTATCTACTTTGCTTATCTGTAACTGGACACTCTCTCTCTCTCTCTCTCTCTCTCTCTCTCGCTCTAATTCATCAATCATTCTTCCCCGTCTGCTTGTCAATTTCCTCTGCTGGCTAATATTCCTAGGCTGAGGGAGGCTTGCTATGTTTCTCTGTCTATAGCTCATTTTTTTTTTTTTTTTAATACAAGGAAGAAGGAACCAAAGGCCTCAACGAAGAGAGTGACGGACATGCCCTAAGTGTGACGCAGAAGAAATGGGCTATACTCCTTTCACTCAAACTTGGCTTAAAATTGCCATCTCCATTATGCATGCTCAGCTGTAACAATAGCTTAACACTAGATCATGGTGCTAGTCACGAAGAAGCGCTACGGAAAGGATGCAGAGCCCTAGCACAATTTCTGCCACAGAGCTACGTGAAATAAGCTGCAAAAGGACGAAAATCTGCGCCAAGTTAAAGTGAAAGGAGAGGAAATTCTTAGCACATGAGAATCAGGAAAGAATTAAGACACTGGATTCTCCCTACTCGTAAAAGACAACAAATCCCTCTACTCGTAAAAGACAACTGACTGAGAATTTTATACCCTGATCCTTGAATCGACTTTAACACATCTATCTTAGCGATTTATTTTGCTTAGTTTACCTTAATATCTTCTACCATGTTACTTACACCATGATGTTAATTGGAAACACACACAAGAGGATGTTAAGGTGTGATAAGCATAATAAATCGCTGAGGAACAGGTGTTAGGGGAGAACACGAATCTTTACGTCTAAATTCGCCACACTTTCTCCCACGAATTTACATCTATACTAATTCCCTCAGTCTGTCTTTTGTCACCCCATAAGCTTCACACGCAACCACTCTCTCTCTCTCTCTCTCTCTCTCTCTCTCTCTCACACACACACACACACACACACACACACACACACACACACACACACGCATTCTTCCACAAAACATCATCTACCTACCCACCTCTCGTTCCTGTCACAAGCACTCTCTCTCTCTCTCTCTCTCTCTCTCTCTCTCTCATCCACAACGCCATTACTCCTCAACGCACCATCAAAATCCTTTCTCACACACACAAACACATCTCACCGCCACCTGCCTCTCTCAAACAAGCACACCTCAGCCAAGCACTATCATCTACGTACCTATCTACCTACCTACCTATTTACCTACCTACCTACCTCTCACACAAAATGCATTCCTCTAACACCCACCTCCATCTCTTCGACCATGCATGGGCAAACTACTGAGTGCATAGGCAAGACGTGAGAGGGTTGGCATGGGGGGCATACTACAAAAAGACAACTATCCCATACACACTCAGCACTAATACACACTAAGCCTCCTAAACCTCGCTTCTTATTAGCAATTCCACGTCCACTAAAATGCACGACCGTCAAGAGGAACGCATCTCAAACACGAGGAGATGAAGTGAGATGTTTTGAGATGCTTCTTCAGGAGGTCTAGGTCTTATTTACTTTGTCTTCGGGAGTTTAAGAAATGATCCAGGTGACTCAGGTTAATTACGAGAGATATTTCGATTTGGCAGGGTATATGCAGCCTTCATTAACTCTTTCATTACCACTGGCCTCTCCTGAACTGGATATAAGTGTCTAATATTAGGAAGAAAAATATATAAAACAAATAATTGAAGTGAAATACGGAAAAAAAAAAAAAAGGAGAGAGAGAGAGAGAGAGAGAGAGAGAGAGAGAGAGAGAGAGAGAGAGAGAGGAAACAGTAGTAACAAAAGAAAACTAGTCGAGTACGATTTTTTCACTCTCTCTCTCTCTCTCTCTCTCGTCCCTGATATCAAAATACAAGGCATGAAAGCAAGAGACAGAGGAGTGGGTGCTCGTGCGGCAAAGTGATGCAGACTCGTCACTAAATCCCCAATTAATCCTTGCAAACTGGGCGGTAATCCGGATTAGGCAAGGTAAACAGGGCTGCCCCAATCCCCTCCCCACACCCCGAGGACATCAGACACACAAACGACTTCCGACCGCCAATTACGTGACACTTATCGTACTCGAGAGAGATTCGAGGACGACATGGAAATCCCTTACACACACACACACACACACACACACACACACACACACACACACACACACACACACACACACACACACGGAAAATTAAGTTCTTTCATGCAACTAACCATACCGGTACACACACTACAAATCCACGTGCATACCCAACACACACACACACACACACACACACATCGTCCTCGACATAAATTGGAGGACGACACGGAAATCTCTTAGCACCAAACACGAGGAGAAAATAAATACAGCCTCTCTCTCTCTCACACTCTCTCTCTCTCATACCTCTTCAATGCTCTCTACACACGTTTCATTTCTGTTTAGTTAAGGAAGACGATTAGTAAAAAGGTTAATACAGACTATATCTAACCCACTCCATTCAATTAATGAGAGAGAGAGAGAGTGAATCGTCAAAAGAATAGCATCATAAAATATAGCACTCCTTTTTACATTGGAGTTCATTGGAATAGAGTTGAAGTTAGAGTCATATTAACTTAAATCATATATATATTGAGGTGAAATGGGCAGGTGGCTCCGTGGTGGTGGGGGTTGGGTAGGAGGGGGTGGGGGCTATGTGAATGGGTGGAAGGGGAGGGGTGTTGTGGAGGGGTAGGAAAAAGGAGGTGGGTGATGATGAGGAGGGGTAGAATGTGATGGGATGATGTGGAGGGGTGGGAGAGGGCAGGGTGATGTGGAGAGGTAGGAGGGGGTGGGGAGGGGTAGGATGGGGGGTTGGGGAAGGGGGAGGGGGAGGGAGGGGTATTGTTTTGATCAGACAACATCCACTTCTTGCCCTAACAAACGACCACACTGTTGAATTAAGTGGTTCGAGGGATTTGCCACTTAACAGGGATGCCAGCAAAGTGGAATGCCTTGTGCAAGTGGAGGTGAGAGGGAGTGGAATGCGTCGACCTTGCCATGGAAGGATACGAAGCACATTTTCCTAAGCGATTTATTCTGCAACTTATTTATGTCTAGGTGCAATGGGAGTTTTGTTGCACCCTTTCCTGTGTGAATTATTTTGCATCTTTTTATACGTCTAGGAGCCTCGTAGCACCCTCTCCTATGCGATTTATTTTGGTTCCCTTTTATACATCTCTGCGTTACTTTGCAAATTTTATCAACGCTAAATAACTTGGCAGATTAGACTTTGTGTGTGTGTGTGTGTGTGTGTGTGTGTGTGTGTGTGTGTGTGTGTGTGTGTGTGTGTGTGTGTGTGTGTGTGTGTGTGTGGATTTGTAGTGTGTATACCGATATGATTAGTTGCATGAAAGAGTTTAATTTTCCGTGTGTGTGTGTGTGTGTGTGTGTGTGTGTGTGTGTGTGTGTGTGTGTGTGTGTGTGTGTGTGTGTGTGTGTGTGTGTGTGTAGTCGCCCTCTAGTGTAGGTGTTGTCGGTGGGGTATTTTTAACCGAGGGTGGCAAACATCGTGATTAAAGAGAAAGGCGGTGAGTTCCTGCGCCAACCCTCCACGCCTCACCTGTCGCACACCTTCACACACTTATACTCACCTTCATACTCACTCATACTCACCTTCACACACTCATACTTACTCTCATATGGACTCTCACGCCTCACCTGTCTCACACCTTCACACACTTAGACTCACCTTCACACACTCATACTTACCCTCACATACACTCTCACGCCTTACCTGTCGCACACCTTCACACACTTACTCACCTTCACACACTCATACTTACCCTCACATACACTCTCACGCCTCACCTGTCGTTCCATCGCCAACACACACTCATACTCACCGTCAAACACTCATACCTTCACACACTCATGCTTACCCTCACATACACTCATACTATCACATACACTCATTAACTTGTCCTCCTCGTCTCACTCATCACATCATCGCCAACCCTCACCTTCACACACTCATACTAACCTTCACACACTCATGCTTACCCTCACATACACTCATATTTACTCATACTATCACATATTAACTTACCCTCCTCGCCTCACTCATCACACCATAGCCAACCCCTCACATACCCTTATATTCACTCATACTCACCTTCACACAATCATACGTACCCTCTCATACACTCATATTCACTCATACTGGCCTTACATACTCCTGATCACCTTCACATACACTCATACTTACTTATACTCACCTTCACATGGTCATACTCACATTCACATATACCACACCGCCATCTCTCATCCCCATATCCTCTACCATGTGATCAAAACTACATAGATATTCACACACACACACACACACACACACACACACACACACACACACACACACACACACACACACACACACACACACACACACACACTCAAATCACCTCCATGCACTACAAATAAATCCATAAATCTACTCCTAAATTACATACATTTATCTTTATCTCTTTTTCGGACCATCAATGAGGAACATAAAAAATTTTTCGTCAGAGTCTGAATTAAAATTGAAAGTTTATTTTTTTTAATTTTCGGTCAAAAAGGTAAGCTCGTTATTGTATTTATTTATTTATTTATTTGTTTCCTTGGTTTCTCTTGAGCACAGTGAAGTAATTTGACGTCTGACGGAATAATATGCAAAGCTGATATTTCCCTGACTCTGAATGACCTCAAACATGCTCTTAACGGTGTTCACGGTGCGATTTAATCCTGAAATACCCTCATGCTAGTGCTGACGGTGCTACTTAACCCCTTCGGACTAAGCACGTCTTTTACATATCAGTCTTACTTCCTCCTGACGATTTTATCCTCGGGTGATTTATTTTTTCATTTTTTTTCCGAACTACTAAACATTCCTGGTTAAGTGAATGAAATCTAATAAACACTAGACTTAAACGTTATCGCAGTGAAGAGTATAAACGTTCCCTGTGTACCTACAAAGCCTAACAAAGGTGTAAATGTTCCCTGTGTACCTGTATAAACGTTCCGTGTACCTGTATAAACGTTCCATGTGTACCTGTATAAACGTTCCGTGTACCTGTATAAACGTTCCATGTGTACCTGTATAAACGTTCCATGTGTACCTGTATAAATGTTCCTTGAGTATCTGAAAGTCTAACAGGAGTGTAAACGTTCCCTGTGCACCTGTATAAATGTTCTTTTAGTATCTGAAAGGCTAATAGGAGTGTAAACGTTCTCTGTGTACCTGTATAAACGTTCCCTGTGTATCTGAAAGTCTAACTGGAGTGTAAACGTTCCCTGTGTATCAACAAAGGCAAACAAGAGCATAAACGTTCCCTGTGTACCTATATAAACGTTCCCTGTGCACCTACAAAGGCTCTGGGAGTACAAACGTTCCTCTGTCCTAGATATTCTGAGCACAAATGCACGCTGTTTGAGGAGCGCTAAAGTAAGAGTCTATTAAGTCTCCCAAACATGAATTCTTGGCTACGTGATCCCCCGCCCTTGAAAATGAGGCCCACATAATCTTGTACAAATGGATGGAGAAGGAGATGAATATAGTACACCCGTTTCGCTGAATAAAACTGCCAGTCTAATGAGGAAACTACATCACATTTTTGCGTCTGTGGCTAATATAGGGAGAGGTGCGGTAGCTGTCTCACTCCCTCGCCACAAACACACACACACACACACACACACACACACACTGGTTCCCCTCACATAAGCTAGTGCCCCCTTTCTTCTTCTTCTTCCCCTTCTCACACCCATGCCCTCTTCTTCCCCCTTCTCACCCATGCCCCCTCCTTCTCCTCACCCCTTCTTCCCCCTTCATGCTCCCTTCTTAACCCCTTCTCACCCACCTTTGACAAACAGAGCAGCGCCGATAATGCGAATTCAGTCAGTGTCCCCTCCTTCTCCCTTCTCTCACCCATGCCCCTTCTTCCCCTTGCTCACCCATGTCCCCTCCTTCCCCTCACCCCTTCCTCCCCCTTCATGCCCCCTTCTTCCCCCCTCTCACCCACCTTTGGCAAACAGAGCAGCGCCGATGATGCGAATTCGGTCTGGTCGTGTTTGGTGGCGGCTTTTGTGTCAACACTTGAATCCCACGAGGGACCCTGCACAAACAAAGGTGCAAATCAGCCTCTGTTATAAGCCACCTACACACTACTGGCATAGGCTATAAGAGAACATCAAAACAGCACACAATCTGGAGCCACGAGACCAGGAGCAGCTCTGGTGGGAGGGAAAAACAAATCCAGGACCAATTTGGTGGGCCTGGGAGGAAGGGTGACCGGGGATGGATGGATCCCTGGTGGCGGCAAGCAGGACAGAGGCAGGGCAGGGAGACAGGGAGGGGAGGGAGACAGGGAGGGGAGGGGTAAGGGAGGGAGACGGGGAGGGGGGAGGGACGAGGCAGGGGAGAGAGAATGAGGAGAAGCAGGGATGAAAGGGGAAGGAGAGAGAGGCAGGGAGATGTGAGGCTGTGGAAAGAGGATGGGTGGGGAGAGACAGAGGGAGGAGCAAGGCAGGGGGTTAAAGAGTGCGGCAGGGGACCGGCAGGGGAGGGAGGGAAGAGGCAGGGGAGACGGAGAGGTGGGGAGGAGAGCTAGGGCTGTTGACACGGGGTAGAGGCACCATAAAAAGATCGACACCCACCAAAAAAGTTCAACAAGATCACCACAATCCATCTTCCAGCGGGGTAGTCTGTGTCGGCCTCGGCAGGGGAAGAGGGGCAGTGAAAAACAGGGCAGTGAATGGAAAGGCAGTGAATAGAAGGACTCTACTGTAGGCGGGATAGGGCGGTAGGCAAGTGTGGTTAGAAAGCTCCCTGACACCTCTTACTAAGCGATTTGTTTTCTCAACTACCCATTAATATCTTTTTTCCGTCTTATATCTTTCATCTCGACACAGATTGCATGACTAACACACAAGAGTATAGTGACGGAGCAGACTCGGAAATAAGTCGGTAAGGAAGAGGTGTTAGTAAGCTTCCTAGATGTACTAGAACACCGCTTACTAACACCTCTTCCCAAGCGATTTATTTTGCTTATTACACCTTGCTCTCTTAATTTGTGTTATATAAATCCTTCCAGTATCACCATACTAACACCTCTTCCTAAGCGATTTATTTTGCTTATTACACCTTACTCTCCTCTTCTGTGTTGCATAAATCCTTCCAATATCACCATACTCTGCATAAAAAAGCGTATAAAAAGATATTAACCAAACGTATCAAAAAATAAATCGCTAAGAAAGAGGTGTTAGGTAGCCTTCTTATCCAACCAATTGAGTGATATTCTCGTGTGGCTGGGAAGCTTACTTAACACCTCTTACTTACCGATTTATTTCTGATCCTGCTCCCTTAATATATTCCTGTGTGCTATTTATGCAATCTGACATTAATATAAGAAGCAAAAAGAGGATAATAATGGGCAGTTTGGAAAATAAATCGCTAAGGAAGAGGTGCTAGGGACTCGCGTAGCCCCTCGGTTGGTATTCACGTCGGGTAAGGAAGCTCCCTTACACCTCTCTCTTTGCGATTTATTTTTTGCATTTGGCTGGTTAATATCCTTTTGTATGTTACTGGTACTCTCATCGGGTAAGGAAGCTCCCTAACACCTCTTCCTTAGCGATTTATTTTTTTGGAAATGGCCGGCTAACATCCTTTTGTATGCTATTTATGCGGCGTATGGCGATATTACAAGGATTTATAGAACACAGAATAGGACATGAAGGTGTAGAAAGCAAAATAAATCGCTAAGGAAAAGGTGTTAGGGAGCTTCCTTAACCGACTATAATACAAGCCCAATGAGACAATCAAACGACGTCATCGGTTTGAAAGGGTGTAATAAGCCAAATAAATCGCTCAGGAAAAGGTGTTGGGGAATTTTCAAAACCAATTACAATACGCCCCTTACACGCGTTTTGGAGAAGGAGTCCCACTGCTTCGGGGATTTCCAAACACCTCTTCCTTAGCGATTTATTTTGTCCATAGCCTTTTAATAGGCTTTATAAATACGGGATTGTTCATTTTTTACGCTCTCCGGTCTTGCGTTTGGCGGGGACGGCTGCTTTTTTTTTTTTTCTTTGATGAGTGAACAGTATTTTGTGCAATCAATGAACACACACACACACACACACACACACACACACACACACACACACACATACACACACAGACACGCGCGCACACACACACACACACACACACATGAACAGACACCACCCCGCACACACACACAAACTTGAACATACACACCCACACCCACCCACCCACAAACATGAACACACACACACACACACACACACACACACAGAGGCAGGCAGACAGACAGACAGACAGACACACACACACACACACACACACACACACACACACACACACACACACACACACACACAAATACTTAAGGGAAACACAAAATTATACAAGGCAGACAATAGTAACAATGCTGAGCCGTCCACGGAAGACGCAAGGACCGGGTTGCGTTATTTATGCACTGCCCTTGAGATAGCTCCCTAACACCTTTTCCTAGGCGATTTATTTTGTCTATTACACCTTGCTAAGTTAACATAAGTCCTTCCAATTTCGCCATACTCTGCATAAATTACATACAAAAGGATATTAACCAGCCATAACCATACTCTGCATAAAAAACATAGAAAAGGATATTAACCACCTAATAATTAATCGCAAGGGAAGAGGTGTTAGGGAGCTTACTGCCAAGCCACCTAGAGTATGGGTTTTAATCAGCAAGGGATGTTAGAAAGCCCAAGCCACCTCTCCTCCTGTTGCTGTTTACGACGGCCACTGCCACGTCCGCGCCAAGCCTGAGAGACAGCCAGTGGTGAAAGGAGGGGCGGGTTAGGGGGAACATAAGGTGTGGGAAAAGAGGAAATTATTAGGTTAATCCAAGACATCCACTTAGCTCCTTGAAGAAAGATGAGACCTGAGTGAAAAATGCTGTAGTGTTAGAGTACAAAGGATGAAGCAGACATTAAAGAAAGATCAGAGTTAAGACACATTAAGTTTGATTTATGCATTACAGAGGAATAAACAAGAACCCGACACCAAAAAGCTTACAAAAAACACACACACAATAAAGAATCCCTTGAAGGCTGGAAATAATATAAGCTCTGGCGCAAGGACTGTCGTTTATATACAATGATTTCCTCTGGCAAGTTTAGGGCGCGGGGTTAAATGGAAAAGTAATGGCACAGCACTTAAGTTACGACAACCCTTACGGGATGATAACTTCTCCACATTTTCCAGGTTGGCGGGCGAGGCTGGCGAGGCGAGCCCCTGCCGCCGTCCAAACTCGGGCCAATTTTGCAAGTATTGGCCATTCTCGTCCGACCCGATAAAAGTCGATCCTGGGGCCAAATTTTCTTTCATTCCAAAAAGACATATAACCGCCTTAGCAACATCCACCAATTTCTGCGCGTTTTTCCTCCGGGCAGGAAACTCGTATAGTTATCCCCAACCAGCCAACTTTTCCCATTCCGCAGTCGTGGAGCCGTGCGGCAGTTAGCTGCGGCTGCGGCAGAGGGGGCGGCAGCGGCGGCAGCGTGCAGGTGGGGCGGCCGTACGTCTGAACTTGGCCGGACAGTTGGACAGCTCATGGAAATTATGGCCCCCCTGGAACCTGGAAACTCGAGCGCGGGAGCCCAGCACGCCAAATTTACGGTCTTCCCAGTGCCACTCCGCCTCCCCGCCTGCCGCCACCCCTGCTGCCGCCACCCCTGCTGCCACCATCCCTGCTGCCACTACCCCTGCTGTCCTGCCACCCCTGCTGCCACCATCCCTGCCACCACTACCCCTGCTGCCACCATCCCTGCAACCCTGCCACCAACACCCCTGATGCCCTGCCACCCTCCCCTGCTGCCACCATCTCGTCCACCAAAACCACAGCCACCACCATCCCTGCTTCCCTTCCACCACTATCGCAATCATCGCCGCCCCTGCCACCGCCACCCCTGCTACCCTACCATCCCTGCCACCGCCACCCCTGCTACCCCAACATCCCTGCTGCCCTGCCACCACTACCCCTGCTTCCGTCATCCCTACTACCTTTCCGCCGCCACAACTCTGCCCCCTACCCTGCCGCGACTGTCACTACCCCTGCTAATGCCACCTCTTCCTGCTTCCCTGCCGCTCGCCACCCTTCCTACTACCACCATCCCTGCTACCAATCCACCTGCTACCAATCCACCTACTACCACCACCGCTGCTATTACTACTATCACCACCCTTGTTACTATCACCATTACCACTATCACTGCTTCCACCACAACCACCATTCCACCACCAACCACCATTTCCAACAACCACAATCTCCACCACCAGACGTCAGAAAAAAATATACCTACCACTATCCCAGACGCCATTTCCACCACTACTACCACCATTTCCACCACCACCAACCACCATTTTCACCACCAACCACCACCACCATCCTGTTTGGGCCTCACCACTGGATCGAACACTCTCTCTCTCTCTCTCTCTCTCTCTCTCTCTCTCTCTCTCTCTCTCTCTCTCTCATCCTTCACTCCCTTGTCCTTTGTTTTTCGTCCCACACTCTAAGTTTTATCTTGTTTCTTTTTCTCTCTCTTTTCTCTCTTTATTTCTCTCTCTTACCAATCTTTCAATCCTTCTATCCTTCACTCTTTTTTCTCTCTCTTTTCCTCCTCTCTAACCTATCTATTAATCTCCCTATCCTTTCCTCTCTTCTCTCTCTCTTTTATCTATCCCTCTCTTTTAGTTCTCATAATTAACATTCTCTTTTTCTTACTATCTCTATTCTCTTTCCTTTTTTCTTTCCCTAGTTATCTATCCCTCCCTCTTATTCCTCTCTAAATTCCACTTCTTCCTCTCTCTCTCTCTCTCTCTCTCTCTCTCTCTCTCTCACTAACGTTTCTAACCTTTCTCCTTTCCATTTCTCTCTAACTTTCTATCTAACCCATTTCCTTCTTTCTCTCTGTCTCTCTCTCTCCCAATTCTTTCTGACATTTTAGCCCATTATTGTTTTTTGTCGTAGTCACCAAAGATACAAAGAAAATGGGACGCTTTAAAAATCTTTTCGTCCTAATACTCTTCTTCGTCTACTGTGGTGATGGTGGAGATGAAATGAGGTGAGAAGGGGAAGGGAGAAGGGAAGGAAGGGGAGACGAGAAAGGGGAAGGAATGGGGGGGAGAGGAGAGAGAAGGAAGGGGAGACGAGAAAGGGGAAGGAATGGGGGGGGAGAGGAGAGAGAAGGAAGAGAGAGGAAAGAAGGATGGAGGAAAACAAGGGGAAAGGAGAAGGAAGAGCGGGGAGAGGAAATGGAAAGAAGGGGAGAGAGTGGAGAGGGAAGGAGAAGGAAAAGAGGGAGAGGGAAGAGGAAGGAAGGAAAAGAGGGGAGAAAGGAGATGGGATGTGAAAGGAGAATGAAAGGGGAAGAGAGGACAATGGAAGGAGAGGGGAAAGGGGAAGGAAGAGGGAAGAAAAATGAGAAAAATGGGAGGGGGAGGAGGGGAGCGGGAGAGGAGAGATGACGGAAGAAGGAAGACATAGAAAGAGGGAAGGAGGAAGAGAGGGGAGAGGAAGAGGGAAGGAAGAAGACAGAGGGGAGAAGAGAAGCGAAGACGACAGAGGGGAGAGGAGATGAAAGATGGAGATAAGAGATTTGGAAGAGGGATATAAGGGGATGAGAGAGAGAGAGAGAGAGAGAGAGAGAGAGAGAGAGAGAGAGAGAGAGAGAGAGAGAGAGAGAGAGAGAAATTATTTTACCAAGCCCAGATGAGTCTCGTGCATTTTACAAGCATATACAACAACACCCTTTCCTCTCAGCTCGGCCCCCCTGCCCCCTGCCCCTTCCTAGTGCCTGATATAACTCATTCACACGCCCACTGCCTCCACACAAGATAAATACTGGCGTTCACAGTCCCAAACTTTCCCTAGTTGTAATGGTTTAATACCCAGTGGGTGAGATACGAGGAAGGGGTGTGTGGAACGCAGTGTCAGGAAATTGTTGGATGTATGGTCTGTCACCCTTACTCTTCCTCTCTCTCTCTCTGTCTGTCTCTCTCCCTCTCTCTCTCTCTCACACATACATACACACACGCACAGATAAATCCTCCTAGTACTCGTGGTGTGGAAACGTTTGTGGGTAGCTGCTGAAACGTTTTTTTGTGTATATTTTCCATGACCATGTGCATTCGTTTTCAGAAGTTTGAGTTGAACAGCAGTTTTATCGCCCGAGTACATTAACTCTCTCCCTCTCTCTCTCTCTCTTTCTCTCTCTCTCTCTCTCTCTCTCTCTCTCTCTCTCTCTCTCTCTCTCTCTCTCCTCTCTCTCTCTCTCTCTCTCTCTAGAATTATTCCTACCATGAGGAGGTTAAATACGTCCACCAGTGTAATAAAAATATGAACACCAACAATCAACAATTACAAATGATGCTAAACTCATTAACATGTAACAAATTCATTAAGTCAATTTCCTCTCAATATCTCAATACCTCACACTTACCCATGACTAACAAACCATTATCTATGCCTAACGACTTACGCAAATGGACTAACAGCTCTCTAACATTTCAACCATCTAACTATCAGGCGAATTAACCAGCCTATCCACTCACTCCTCCGTCTCTAACACTCCTAACACACACACCAATTTCATACTAAGACTCTAATTTCTAATCCCATCTAATTCACTAACCATCCTAACCAACAGTTCTCCTAACCTAACAAGAGGAGCGTCTAACAACTCCGAACCAATTTTTGCGGCTAACAAACGTCTCTACAACTAACAATGCAACTTAGATGAATAAAGCATAGCGCCTAACAAACTAACATGTACACCCATCTCCCAGTCCTTCATATATGCAACAGGTCAACTCTGGAACTGTCTCCCTCTGTCTGTATTTCCTACTGTCTATTACCTCCAGTCTTTCAAACGAGGTGTGTCTAATCATCTCGAAATGAACGCATCTTGAATTTGGCTGTTGTCTTGTTTTTGTTTTTTTGTTGGAGGGAGCTATCTTACGGGCTTGGAAGTGTCTGCCTCTGTCTGTATTTCCTACTGCCTATGACCTCCAGTCTTTCAAACGAGGTGTGTCCAGGCATCTCGAAATGAACAGATCTTGAATTTGGCACTCTGTTGTCTTGTTTTTGTTTGTTTCTTGGAGGGAGCGATCTTGCGGGCTTCTGGCCTTGGGTTCCTTCTTCCCTGCACAATCAATCAACACCAAATCAACCGCCGTAACTTCCCCACCCATCCAATCAACCAAGCATGCTAGGTCATCGCTCTCCGACCCAACAGAGGCCGTCAAACAAGGTCGAACCAGGCAGCAGTGGTGAAATTAGTGAGCCGCGGAGACATGGAAGTTGCGGGAAGGGGCGTGAGGGAGTTTGGAGTTTGGAGGGAGAGTGTGTGTCCGTCTCGTGGGGTGAGATGGAGTGTCAGGAATCACCCCAACTCCAGACACATCACTTGCCTGCGGGGGAGAGGGATGTGGGGAGGGTGCTCTCTCTCTCTCTCTCTTTTCTCCTCTCTCTCTCTCTCTCTCTCTCTCTCTCTCTCTCTCTTCTCCTCTCTCTCTCTCTCTAGCAACACGCTTTAATCCCGGAAAAGGTGGCCACAAACAAATCCCCTCCATGTCGCCTCGTTCTCCGCCATCACGTTGTCCTCCTCTTACTTTCTCATCTTCGGTCACCAGTTAAAAAGGGATAATAAGAGAATAACACCCCTTATGTACGGATATAATAAGGTAAAATTTCGTACCTTCCTTCTCACCTTCGATCTCCAATTTAAGAGGTAAATATTCGCCCTTATGCACAATTATGATAAAGTCGAATTTCCTACCTTCCTTCACGCCTTCGATCCCCAATTTAAGAAACAATTTATCGCCCTTATGCACAGGCGTTATAAGGTCGAATTTCCTACCTTCCTTCTCACCTTCGATTCCCAATTTAAGAGGCAAATAATCACCCTTATGGACAGGTATTATAAGGTTGAAAATTCGTATCTTCCTTCCTTTGGCCTCCCTCGTTATATCTAATGGGTGAGGGACGGAAAACTTGCCTTTATGGTCACAATCTTTTACTTAATTACCTCACAAAGTAAAGTTTTCAGAGTCCCCCCTCTCATCGCCATTTTCTCTCGCCTTTTCTTTCTCCTTGTGATTTTCCTGTGTGTGTGTGTGTGTGTGTGTGTGTGTGTGTGTGTGTGTGTGTGTGTGTGTGTGTGTGTGTGTGTGTGTGTGTGTGTGTGTCTCAGTAGTATATCTGTGTCTACTCCTCGTCCTTTTGTCTGCCTGTCTGTTTCTCTCTCTCTCTCTCTCTCTCTCTCTCTCTCTCTCTCTCTCTCTCTCTCTCTCGCCAGCAGTCACCCTTGTTCGAATCCCAAACGGACTATTCTTGTGATTCGCAGTGCTATTGTCTCCACCTGGCTGTCTCCCCAATTAAGATCACCTGTCGTGGTATCTCTCCTCTATCTCATTTTATCTCAGTCACCTAACAGGGGAAGGGGGGGGAAGGGGGGGAAGGGAGGAGGGAGAAAGAGGGGTTATGATGGAGGATGGAGGGGGGAGAGGAAGGTGGGTTGGGAGGAAGAAGGGAGGGAAAAAGATAGAGGGGGTGAGAGAGTGGGGGAGGAAGGGGGAAGGAAGGGGAAGTGGGAGGACGAAAGGTGGAGGAAACAGATAGAGGGGTGAGAGTGTGATGGAGGAAGAGGGGTAGGGGGAAGGATGAAAGAAGAGGGAGGAGGAACGGAAGGCAGGAAGGGGAAGGATGGGGAGGGAAACAGGATGAAGAGAAAGAATGAAAGAAGAGGAGGGGGAGGAAAGGTGGGAAAGTTAAGGAGGAGGAGTGGGGGAAGGGGTAGGAAGAAAGGAGGGAGGAGGAAGGAGGAGGAGAGGTGAGAGGAGGAAAGAAGCAGGGAGGAGAGGAGAAGAAAGAAAAAATGGAGGAAAGGAGGTTGAGAAAAGGGGGGACGTGAAAGGAAGGAAGGAGGAGGGGAGGGAAAAGGAAGGAAGAAGACAGACAGAAGGTAGGAGAGAGGAGAAGAGGGAAGGTGGAGGAAGGAAGAAGGAAGGCGGGGTAGGAGGGAGGGAGAAGGAAGGTTTGAGGAAGAGAAGGGAAGAAGAAGGAAGGGAAAAAGAAGACAGGGAAGGAGGAAGAGAGGGCGAAGGAAGATGGCTACGTCACTTATCCAGCAACACAGCCCCAGGCCCCACCAACCCTTATCAAAATACTTTAAAAGAGATAATGCTTAACGAATCCAGTCCGATGGTGAGCGAGGGAGCGAAAAAATAGAGATATCTCACTACCTAATCTCTAAATTTACCCTTTAAGAGGACCACAGGAGTCATTAACCACGCCGTAACGACACAGGAACAAGACACGTATTTAGACAGGATCCCACGCCCCTCATGATCAGACCAACTCTAGTAGTGCTGTCTGGCTCACACAAGACTGTTTATTTGTGTGTATTAACAGTGCAAAGTGTATGGCATTTCTCACAGTTACTTTACCCCGTCCCTATTTTACCTGAGAATGTCTCTCTCTCTCTCTCTCTCTCTCTCTCTCTCTATCTATCTATCTATCTCTATCTGTCTATCTATCCACACTTTAATTCCAAGCACCCTACCTGATGCACCTTCATCGTCAATTCATTAATATACCATAGGACTCGAATCTCTCGCCTCTTCTATCTACTTTCCTCACGCTGTTTATCTATCGGGCATCATCAAAGTCTATCGCATACCAAGCATTAATTAGAGGTATATCTGAACGCCTTCCTCCCTCATTATACTCCCGGATGTAACATTATTTATGATGTGACTGGATATCTATAAAACGCGTGGTGATAACAGGGTATACGCACACGAGAGCACGCACACACACACGCACATCAAGAGCACACACATGCGGACACTGATGATATACATTAACGGGGAGATAAATACACACACACACACACACACACACACACACACAAACACACACACACACACACGTACACACATGCGGACAGGCTTGATGATATACATTAACGAGAAGAAAACACACATACACACACACACATCTAAACACACATCTAAACTCACAAAATATATAGTGTTTTCTTTAAGACACACACACACACACACACACACACACACACACACACACACACACACACACACACTACACAGGCCATGTCACCACCAGGAACTAACGACAGGGAGGCTTTCTATAACGACCCCCCCTCCCCCCCAAGTGACAGAGAGCAGGGCTGTCACTTAACACTTGCTGTCGAAATAATTGTAACACGAGAGGCTTGGTGAGGTGTGTGTTATTCTTTGTGCTGCCTCATACACACAAGACACCTCTCTCTCTCTCTCTCTCTCTCTCTCTCTCTCTCTCTGTAATCTAAAGAGCTTTTGAATCCCTATCTAACTGTCTAATCAATCTATACTTTCTACCTATACTGTATCTATATGTAATTTGTGTCTATGTGTCTATTCCCCCGTGTGTGTGTGTGTGTGTGTGTGTGTGTGTGTGTGTGTGTGTGTGTGTGTGTGTGTGTATCGCTCTCTCTCTCTGGCTTCTAATCCTTCTCCCCTGCGGTACATTTCAATCACTTTCCTCCACCACACACCCCACAGATCTTCCTTGCACAATCACTATCAATTATTCTTAACTTTAACGCTTCCTTACAATCACGTTCTCCCGATTGAACTATTCGCTGTTTCCTGCTTGCATCTTTTTTACGTCTCTCTTCCCCCTTTTACGAGCAATTACTCACCAATCACCCAATAACTCCTTAATAACCATCTCGCATTCACGCATCTTGCATTCTTGTCAGTACTTTAATTATATGTTTCTTCTTTTTCTCCCTCTCTTTCTTGCTCCTCAGTATAAAGTGATAATTGCCCTCATTACCGCATAATTACCTATCAGTCACCTTTCCCTTCACACCTGTAACACCTGTCTTGCAACCCACTCATTTTATTCACCTTTATGCACACCTGTTGATTAAAGTATTATTAATTTTACCTATCCAGTATGGGTATGATACGATGCGTTAGGAGAAATACTGAGGTGGTTAGGCCATGTGGAGAGGATGGAGAGTGAGAGACTGACGAGGAGCGTGTATGTGAGCGAGGTGGATGGGGGGAGAGGGTGTGGGAGGACAAGGATGAGATGGAGGGATGGAGAGGTATATGAGAGAGGCGAGTGTGAGCTGGGAGAAGGGCAGTGAAATGGCGGGGGACAGGGCGACATGGAGGCGATTTGTTTGTGGCCACCCCTTACGGGATTAAGGCGTCTGGAAATAGATAGACAGACAGATTATGGGTTGAATATTTGTTGATTATTTTCCTGGCCAATCATTTCAACTTTCACTATCACCACCCTCCAATCTCCACCACAGCCACATTCACTCCACCACAACACTCACCACACCACCACATCAGTTTGTACAACCATCACCTCCCCCACTCACCACAGCTACATCGAACACTATCATCTTCATCACCACTACCACAGAAATAACTATAAACACTCACTACCTCCACCACCACCACAAGCACCACATTCACCACCACCACCACACCACGCTCCACTCCCTACCACAATCACCACCTCCACCACACCACACTACACTCCCTGCCACCGTCACCACAACCACCACACAAGGGTCCCAACCCAAGCGATCCACCATCATATCCCACCGTCTTTATCTGGCATTGAGAGAGAGAGAGAGAGAGAGAGAGAGAGAGAGAGAGAGATGAAAAGGGTAACACAGAAACGGAAGCTGGGAAAAATCAAAGGCAAGATACAGTTACAAGTAACAAAAGAGAGAAAGAGAGAGAGAGAGAGAGAGAGAGAGAGAGAGAGAGAGAAGCAGAGAAAGTGTGGAGTGAAACACACACACACACACACACACACACACACACACACACACACACACACACACAATAAAAAGCGAGGCACAAAAAGGGGAAGAGAAACGGAAGAAACGCAGGGCATAGAATGAAACATAGAAGTAGGAATGAATAAGAATTTGGAAGAGAAGATGATGGAAGGAAAAGGGAAGTGGGAGAGAAGCATGGTAATTGATGGACAAGGAAGTAGAAAAGACTTAAAGGAAAAGGAAAAAGGAAGAGGAGGAGCAAGGCATAGAAAGAGACAAGGAAGAAGAGGACAGAGAATGGAAAGGAACAGGAAGTGGATTGGGAAGATGAGTAGAGGGAAGTAGGAAGAGACGTATAACATGGAGAGAGGATGAAGAAGATGAGGAGAAGATAGAGAAGAGAAGGTGAGGAGAGGAGGAGAGAAGTGGAAGAGAATGAGGGCGTATAAAGGAACAGGGATGTGGAATATGCATAAACAAAGGATAGTGTTGGAAGAAACAGAATTTAATTCCAACATTAAAAGGGGGATATGGAAGAGAAGGTGAGGGCGACAGAAGGCAGGAATGGGGAGAAAGGAGTAGGGGAGGGACGCTGGGAAAGGGGAGGGGGAAGGGGAAGGGGAAGGGGAAAGGGGGACCTATACGGGTTGCCGCTGCATTATCACCTTATTTCTGACACCCGACGCCTCCTTCACCAAGAGGACCAGACCACCACTCAACTCTCACCCTTATTCCCCCTCAACGTAAGGGCGACAACAGGCCACTATTAAGGGCACGCCTGTAGGGTGAGGGAATAAGCTTATTTCATTCGATTCTTGGCATCCGGTATCTTCCGTTCGCTCAAAGGGGACATAAGATTTTCAACTCTCAAAGGCCTTTATGTGTGACAGGCTTAGGGTTATAAAGAGTGAGTTTAGGACAGACTAGGGCTGAAAAAACACCACGTGACAGATAAATCGCACCGTGTCATGTCTCAAGTTCGCCTTTTGGGAATCAAGCGTGTCTTTCAGATGGTTAAAATCGTCTGGAGGTAGCCTGAACAATGTACACTTGGCACCGTAAGCAACTGGTACATCAGCGTCTGGCAGAGGTCTAATATTTCGTGCACATAATTACCTTAACAAAATCGCATGTTTGAATGAATGGAGGTGTTAAATACTAGTTGAACTGACCAGGTAGCCGTGATGCATGACCGTCCGAAATCGTTGCTAGGCCCCCACGTCACAAACACTGTACCAGGTTTATGTGCAGCCAACTGTATCTTCCCTTCTTTCGCCCCTCCTCACCCCTCCCTTCCACCCCCATCATCATCATCATCATCAATCATCTTCATCACTAATGCTTTCATCATCATCACCATCATCATTAATACTTTCATCATCATCATTACTATTACTTTCATCATCATCATCATCACCATCACTAATAATTTCATCATCATCATCATCACTATCATTTTCACCACCACCACCTCCATCATCATCATCATCATCATCATCTCGCCACGAATCACCTTTTCCAAATATATCCAAAATTTTTCAATATATATATATGTGACCAATCCTTTTGCAATTCTAAGAGCGAGGTGGCTGGGAGAAGGAGACCGGGAATGAAGTGCAATAATTAGGGCCCGTTCAATTCGATTACGGAAGCTCCCTAACACCTTTTCCTATGCGATTTATTTTGCATATGACGCCTGACTGATCCTTCCAATATCGCCATACTAGGCATAAATAATGTACAAAAGGATATCAACCGGCCACATTCAAAAATAAATAGCAAGGGAAGATGTGTTAGGGAGGAAAAAGAAAAAAAAACACACGTCCCCATACTAAAAATGTGTAAAAATCTTTGGGAAATAGTGGTAAAATAAGCAGGCTCATTTACACCTATTTACACAGGGAGAGGGCTCATTTACACAGGGACAGGGCTCACTTACACCTATTTACACAGGGAGAGGGCTCATTTACACAGGGAGAGGGCTCACTTACACCTATTTACACAGGGAGAGGGCTCACTTACACCTATTTACACAGGGAGAGGGCTCATTTACACCTATTTACACTGGAAGAGGGCTCACTTACACCTATTTACACTGGAAGAGGGCTCACTTACACCTATTTACACTGGAAGAGGGTTCATTTACATAGGGAGAGGGCTCATTTACACCTATTTACACTGGAAGAGGGTTCATTTACATAGGGAGAGGGCTCATTTACGCAGGAAGAGGGCTCACTTCCACCTATTTACACAGGGAGAGGGATCATTTACACAGGGAGTCTTATTCAACCTCCACACGCCTGGCTTGCGGTAATTGGGAGGGTTAATTAGCAGAGTAATGAGAGGCTAATTACAGCATTTGGTGCTCGATATGGTAAGCTACTTGTTTGGAAGGGTGAGTGATGGCTGGGATTATCATCATCATCATCATCAACAAGAACACTATCCTCATCAATAACAACAGTATCATCAACACCATCATCACTCATCATCATCATCACCACCATCATCATCATCATCAAGAACACTATCATCATCAATAACAATATCATCACCACCATCACTCATCATCATCATCACCATCATCAACAGTATCATCAACAACAGTACCATCACCACCATCATCACTCATCATCATCAGCAGCAGCAGCAAGTACACTATCACCATCAATAACAACAGTATCATCACCACCATCATCA
>NC_137066.1:1675000-1720000 GCF_032717465.1 Coenobita brevimanus
AACAGTACGTAAAATTTAGTCTCCCACTGTACCGCTGGGATCAAACGTTTACGTAATATCCCACCACTTTCACATCTCATTCTCCCTTGCTGCTAATATCCTTAAGCTGAGAGAGGCCTGGTATGTTTTCTCGCCATACATGAGGCTCTCTGATGTGACACGTCAGGGAGAAAACAGACTGACATGCCCCATTCTCTGTGATATGAAGCGTCGGAGGGATAGATGAAGGGGGGAATGGACAAGCCCTAAATGCGAGATAAGGACAGAGAACTTTTGCCAGCGACTGTACCTTGATATCAAGAACCTAAATGCCCATCCCTGGTAATATCTGACAATTTTGTTAATATGATACATGGCATAGTTTCTCTCCTGTATGATACGTCAAGGGAGAAAGTAACAGACATAGCCTAAGTGTGAAGCCAGGGTAGGGAACTTCTGCCAGCGATTGTACCTCACTATCAAACATCTAAGTGCTCTTCCCTGGTAATATTTGGTATGAAGTGTCCATCTCTGGTAATATTTGGTATGGTTTCTCTTCTGTATGATACGTGAAGGGGGGAAAGTGACGAACATAGCCTAAGTGTGAAGTCAGGGTAGGGAACTTATGCCAGCGATTGTACCTCATGTGCTCTTTCCCGGTAATATTTGGTATGAAGTGTCCATCTCTGGTAATATTTGGTATGGTTTCTCTCCTGTATGATACGTGAAGGGGGGAAAGTGACGGACATAGCCTAAGTGTGAAGTCAGGGGTAGGGAACTTTTGCCAGTGATTGTACCTCGATGCCCCAGCCATTGAGTACCCATCCCTGCCACGGTACCTCAATGGATACCCACGGCGCCCTAACGAGCCCCATTTACAGGGGTAGACGGCAGGTAAGGGGAGGCGGTGGGGAGGCTTTGTTAGGGGCCCTGGGGGGGGGATGAGAAGGGGGGGAACTGGGACCCCTACCGCGCCCCGCCTCCCCTACCGCGACTGTCACTCATACCAGCTCACAACACCACCCGCCACACACACAAATTACAAACTCAGAATTTCGCCAGGGGGGTGAACCTCATCTTAATCGCAAATTTTCACAAGCCCTGAGTTCGCACCGGTTCATCATCATCATCATTTTTATCATCATCATCATCATCACCATTATTTTCATCATCATCATCAACAGCATTCTACAGATAATAAAGGTGTGTACAGGAATCTTCACCTGAGCTTGTATATGTTTACCTGAGAAATGTAAAATATCTGCAACAACTACTAAATAAAAGTAATAATTTATAATACCAAAAACATCAGAATTTTTCATATCTTTCGTAAAAATCACCCAATATATTTAAAACAGTCTTCACCCCCAAAATTTCCTAATTCTTCGCTACATATATGACTACCTGAGTATCGTATCCTTTATAAAGACTCCAACGTGCTTGCATGAGTCGGCCTTGGTCACTTAATGGCGGCTCTTCATGCTGCTCGATCTCTGGCAGCCTCCCTATTCAATAAGTATCAGTTACACAATATCACAACATTTTTAAGGCATCTATATTCTTAAGTTTTCATCTAATTTTGAGTACTTATAGAAAATCAGTGACCTGGGATAGAAAAAAATAATATACTAATCCACAACACCATAATCCGCTTCTCAAAAAAAATCGATGTCAAAATATGGCGACCAAAACCAAAAATTTAATATACTAATTCTGAACACCATACGCCACTTGTCAAAAAAATCTGACGTCAAACAATGGATACCAAAACCAAAAATCTACTAGTCAAAAAAAAAAAAAAAAAATCTGTCAAAAAATGGCGACCAAAACCAAAAATCTACTTGTCAAAAAAAAAAAAAAAAAAAAAAAAAAACTGAAAAAAATGGCGACCAAAACCAAAAAACTGTCAAAAAAAAATCTGACGTCAAAAAAATGGAGACAAAAAAAATCTACTTGCCAAAAAAAAGAAAGACAAAAATGGCGACCAAAACCAAAAATCGTCCAAAAAAAAAAAATTGACGTCAAAAAATGGCGACCAAAACCAAAATATTTTCGAAAATGACTGTCCTGTACAAAAATTGGCGTTGATCCCTTCACCCCAATGACTCAATTTCCTCTTATATTCTTGCTGATTTTTTTTAATGCAAAGAAAAAGGAACCAAAGGCCAGACCATTTTATGCGATTTGGAAGAGCAGCGTATTATACTGTTTTTACTCCAATCTGGCCTAAAATTGCCATCTCTCTATCTTGACACTCTAACTTGCCTTAAAATTGCCATCTCTCCATCTTACTCTAACTTGGCCTAAAATTGCCATCTCTCCATCTTGAACACTTCTGTAACTTGCCCTAAAATTATTCTAACTTGGCCTAAAAGTGCTATCTCTCCATCTCGACTATAACTTGGCCTAAAATTACTATAACTTGCCCTTACTTATTCTAACTTGCCCTAAAAATGCCATCTCTCCATCTTCACAAACTGACCTAAAATTGCCATCTTTTCTTACCTCTAACTTGGCCTAAAATTGCCATCTCTCCATCTTGAACACTTCTCTAACTTGGCCTAAAATTGCCATCTCTCCTTCTTGCCTGTAACTTGGCCTAGAATTGCCATCTCTCCATCTTAACTCACCATCTCTCCATCTTAACCATAACTCTAACTTGGCCTAAAACTGCTATCTCTCCCTCTTCACAACTCGACCTAAAATTGCCATCTCTCCATCCTTCATTCTTCTCCATCAGGGGGCTCTCCCAAATTTAGTAACCTCGTCTGGCAGCTTCGAAAATAAAGATGAAAACTAAACCACTGAGGCGAAGGGGTTAAAGGCACTTATTTCTCTACTTACCCTCCATTGCACACTTATCTAAGGCCACCACCTCTGGTACACTTACCTGTAAAGGAAGAAAAGGATATTAATTAAAGTGCGTGAGTGAGGTGGATGAAGGCGAGATCGAGGATGAGATGGAGGGATGGAGTGGAGAGGTATATGAGGGAGGAAGGGGGAGACTGAGAATGAGATGGGAGGATGGAGTGGAGAGGTATATGAGAGAGGGAGGACGAGATCGAGGACGAGATGGAGGGATGGAGTGGAGAGGTATATGAGAGAGGGGAGTGTGAGCTGGGGGAAGGGCAGCGAATTGGCAGGGGACAGGGCGACATGGAGACGATTTTTTTGTGGCCACCTCCTACAGGATTAAGGCGTTTAACTATAGACAGATAGATAGATAGATAAGGGGAAAGAATATAACATTACGTAAAGCAACAGTGCAGTAATTAAAATAAATATTGATAGAGAAAATGGATATTAGATTGAAGGATAGCATATTAATAATGTCTGGTAAGGAGAAAGACAGCAACAGTAAAGTTAATAAAGTTTGATAACGAGAAAGGATTTGAGAGTAAAGCAAGAACACATTAACAAAGCCTGATAAGGGAAACGAAGATAATAAATAAAGATAACAGCAGATCAAATAAAGACTGACAAGGTAAAGGGGAATGTAAGCAAAGCAATAATACACTTAAAATGTGACTCTCTACTCCGTTCACTTAAACTGGCCTAAATTTCTCTCTCTCTCTCTCTCTCTCTCTCTCTCTCTCTCTATCATGGAAACTGAACCGTAACAAGAGACTAACACTAGGATATCATGCTAGTAACGAAGAAGTGTTTTGGATAGAGTGTTGACCCGTGTAAGTGTTATGGAAAGGGTGTAGTGCCGTTGTAAATGTTATGGAAAGAGCGTAGAGCCGGAGCAAGTGTTGTGGAAAGAATGTAGAGCCAAGTGGAAAGGTGTAGAGCCATAGCAGGTATTTTGGAAAGGGTACAGAGCCTTAGAGGTGTCTGGGAAAGGATGTAGAGCCCTCGTATCGCCTTACTCTACCCCTGAGCTACGTGAAATGTGCTGGGAAGGGACGAAAAACTCCAGGGAGGCAGAGGAGAAGGGGACGAGGTGATGGAGCGACCTCGTTGTAACTTGGTGACAGGAACAAGGAAGAAGGTAGAGCGGGTGTCTCCAGTCCAGCCCAGGCCTTTAGTAACAGTACAGGTGCACACATTACCAAATAAACAATAGCTCGCTGGAACAAGACCCCAGGTTGCAAGTATAAATGGCCCCCGTCAACCCAGCCCACCACACATACAAATATTCCACCTTGTTCCCCCTTCCACATCCTCCTCCTTCGGGTTCCTCTCCATCCCTGGCTCATTTCTCAGGTTACACTCTCTCCCTCCCTCTCTCTCTTTTATTTTCTTTACTCTCTTTCCTTGCTCCATTTTTCTTTTTCTTTCATTTTTTGTTACGTCTTTCCCCGTCACATATAGAAATATTCTACCTTGCTCTCCCCTACACATCCACCCCGTTCCCCTCCATCCCATGATCTTTCTCTCTCTTTACCTTTTCCACCTTTCCTTTCGCAGACAATAAAACATACATACCAGTCCCCCCCATCCCTCTCTCTCTCTCTCTCTCTCTCTCTCTCTCTCTCTCACCACTAACACTTCATCCATCTCCACGATCCCTCAAAATAAAATACTAAACCACGTAAAAATATTTAAAAAGGAAAGGAAAACAATCAATGCCATTCCTCAAAGCCAGCGACTGAGGTGTTATCGCTCCCCTTATCTCAGGACCTGATAAGATAAGGGCCAAGAGATAAGGGAGATTAGGGCTGGCTAGTTCACCCTCTCCTCTCCCTGTCAATGAGCCGAATTCTCGATGGCTTGGGAGGCTCCTAACACCCTTTCCTTAGCGATTTGGTTTGCATGGTACACCTTTTTTTCCTCCTGTGTGTGTGTGTGTGTGTGTGTGTGTGTGTGTGTGTGTGTGTGTGTGTGTGTGTGTGTGTGTGTGTGTGTGTGTGTACGTTTTCCTTAGTGATTTATTCTGCACGTACACCTTGCTTTTTCTCCTCTGTGTGTGTGTGTGTATTTCTGCTATCAATACTCTCTCCCTGTATCTATCTATCTATCAATCTACCTACCTATCTAACCTGCTAAAGATCCCCAACCCCAAGCTTTGATTATGGCAAGTGTAGTCAAACTGAACGGCAAATTTGACTAGTAACCAAGAAGACTCATTCCTACCACATAACCAAGGCCAGAATCAGATCCCTATCCCCTTAGAGCTTGGTTTATGGCCAAGTGCAGTGTGACTGTAAGGCAAATTTGACTAGTAACCAAGGAGACTCATACGTACCTCCTACCCCGAAATTCGTGCAAGCATCTGAGCTTAGTGTATAGCCAGGTGTAGTTAGATTGAAAGGCAAATTTGACTAGTAACCAAGGAGACTCATTCCAACCTCCTACCCCAAAAATTCGTGAAACTATGACTTGGCATTCATGTTGTGGCAGTGATCCAGGCCCGTCAGACTGAAGAACAGATTTGACTAGCAACCAAGGAGACACATCCCAACCTCCCACCTCAAAAAACAGACCAGGTATAGTTAGGAATCTTTATAAAACCCATGCCTGGTCTGCCTGATGTACCGTGGCGGCGTCAGCGTTCATATTTACCCTCCTCTCCATCTCCATAATTCCAGCATTTGTGTCAGCATGGAATATGTGGATGGTCGCGTCGGCACGCAAGACGCATCTGTGTTTTTTTGTTTTTTTTTTACATTATTGAATTTAAAGATCAGGATTCCCTCTCGTCTCGTCTCTCTCTCTCTCTCTCTCTCTCTCTCTCTCTCTCTAACTCACGGTACACAGCCACACTTCACCCATACACACACTCAGTCATCTTCGGTAAACAATCGCCATCCACCCCATCGCCCCCCAAACACACGACGCAGCCCAAGTCTCGTGTTTGTTTACCAGTGCGGCCAGAGCTCTCGCTTGTGTTTGTTACCCCCACCAAAACGACCCCACAAACCACCATCATCACACACGCTGGCGTTGTGAGGCGCGCAGGTGATGATAGGGCCGAAGGAGGAGGGCAAAGTGGAGACGTTACGGGGACGCTGAGAGGTAAAAAGGAAAATGGGTAACTAGGCTGATAGATGGATGGATGTAGATAGATAATAGAAAGAAAGATGGAAAGATTGGCAGATAATGATGGACAGAGTATGAAAGATAGTTAATTAGATAGATAGATAAACAGATGAACAAGAGGATAGGGGGACGTTATGAGGTACAAAGGAAGAAGGGAAGCTAGACTGACTGATAGATGGATGTAGACAGATAATAGATAGTTGGAGAGAAAGATGAAAAGATTGGCAGATAATGATGGACAGAGTATGAGAGAAGTAGACAGATAATTAGATATATAAACGGATAAACATATTTTACCTTTCTTTTTGCAGATTAAAACACATCTACCATTCTCTCTCTCTCTCTCTCTCTCTCTCTCTCTCTCTCTCTCTTTCTCTCTCTCTCTCTCTCTCAGGCCCCATCCCCCCACCGACTCACTTACATCACACAGAACAAGGCACGAGAACAGTATATTTCAAGATGAAGGTAACATTTCTTGCCTCCATCTTGCGACCCTGATGTGAGGCAAAGGGTTTCTCTCTCTCTCTTTGAAGGTGGGAAGGTTTTTATTAGTAAAGGGACAAGGGAATAACTTGTGTGCTTAAATCTAGGTGTTTAAAACTTATCTTTACTAATACAGCTGTCAAAAGGGAGCTTTATTTGAAGATTAATAAAAACTACTTATATTTTTACTTATGGTCTTGGAGCTTGTAGATACTTAAGAATGGCTTTTTCTACTTTACTAATACTGATATCAAAAAGGGGGCTTTATTTTGTAGGTATATAAGAATGGCTGTTTGATTTAGGTATGTGTGCTTGCTTGCTTTTCCACTTTCACTCCCACTTCTATCAAACACCTAACAGCCAGATCGAAGTCAATATTTAAGTACTCATTAAGCTTCTCAGGTCTATGAAGCGTTTATTCTCCTCTGAAAAAGATCCTCAACTCCCTTCACCTCACTTAGCCAAGGGTACTCTAGAGGGAAAACTTGACTACCAACCAAGGAGACTCATTCCTACCCCGAAAAAGGCCTCATCGTCTTTCACACAACGATTTAGCCTGTAACCTGAGATTGCGGCCCGGCTCCCTCGAATTAAAAATGAGTAAATAAAATAAACAAATAAATAACTAAATAAGAATATAGTATACATATGTGTATGCGTATACCCTCCAAGTTATACACCTACACAAACTTCAAAGCAACACTAAAGTCAAATTCAAAGGCGAATTTAGAGAGGACTGTTTAAGTTGGCTTCCTCAGGTGCTTCTCAAAAATATAAACAATTATCTTGACATTTATTCCAGTCTTTATCTCCTTTATTATGCCCACGTCCTTTATTTTTTCCCTGTGAGGTGAAGCCAGGATTCCACAAGCTTGAGTGAGCTGTGAATGAATGTGTGGCCCAATGCACAGGACATAATGCTGATAGTTGTTCCACTAGAGCTTCTGTTTTATCCTTCCCCTTGCTTCTTGATACACACATACATACACACACACACACACACACACACACACACACACACACACACACACACAGTGATGGCCTGGTGACGTAATGAATTCCTTTGCAAACTAAATCTCTCTCTCTCTCTCTCTCTCTCTCTCTCTCTCTCTCTCTCTCTCTCTCTCCCTCGCCACATGCTAAGTTACACCCTCCCTTGACAGTATAAGTTTCCAAGCACCGGGACCAAGGCCATAAAATATTTGACGTACGCTGCGTCTTGAGAGGCCGATGAAGCTATTGTGGAAGGAATCTGATGCCCTAAAGACGAATTTAACCTTAACGCCTTACGATCAGCGACTCATTCTTAAGTGTTCTTCCTGACATCTCTAGTTTTAATCGGTTTGGGGAGATGTTTCTCGCTCTACGATGTCTCTCCACAGATAAAGCCCCTCTCTCTCTCTCTCTCTCTCTCTCTCTCTCTCTCTCTCTCTCATAAAGACTTCATTTACTCTTTCAGTATACGATGTCTCTCCAATATAAATTCTCTCTCTCTCTCTCTCTCTCTCTCTCTCTCTCTCTCTCTCTCTCTCTCTCTCTCTCTCTCTCATAAAGACTTCATTTACTCTTACACTATACGATGTCTCTCCAATATAAATTCTCTCTCTCTCTCTCTCTCTCTCTCTCTCTCTCTCTCTCTCTCTCTCTCTCATAAGGACTTCATTTACTCTTTCACTATACGATGTCTCTCCAATATAAATTCTCTCTCTCTCTCTCTCTCTCATAAAGATTTCATTTACTCTTACACTATACGATGTCTCTCCAATATAAATTCTCTCTCTCTCTCTCTCTCTCTCTCTCTCTCTCTTAAAAATGAAAGGAAAAAATCGACCCCCGCCAGGCAGAATTAAATAAGAAAAGATTGAAGTTAAAAGTGAGAGAAAAAACTAGCTTTAAGATTGACCGAGGCTGGAGAGCGAGACCCTACCCTTGAACAGGAGGGGAGGGGAGGAATGGGGAGAAGGGGAGGGGGAGGGGGAAGGAGGAGGGTGGGATGGATGAAGGTGGGAAGAAAAGGTTGGGGATGGTGAAGAAATGGGGGGGAAAGGAGGGAGAGGGGAGCAGGGGGAGAGGGTGGGGAGGAAGGTGAGGAATGGGGAGAAGGGGAGGGGGAGGGGCAAGGGAGAGGGTGGGATGGATGAAGGTGGGGAGAAAAGGTTGGGGATGGTGAAGAAATGGGGGGGAGAGGAGGGAGAGGGGAGCAGGGGGATGGGGAACGTGGGGGAGGGGATGGGGATGGGGATGGGGAGGGGAGGGGAAGGGGGAGGGGAAGGGGGAGGGTAGGATGGAGGGATGGATGAAGGTGGGAAGAAAAGGTTGGGGATGGTGAAGAAGGGGGAAGAGGAGGGAGAGGGGAGCAGGGGGAGGGGGAACGTGGGGGAGGGGATGGGGAGGGGGAGGGTGGGATGAAGGGATGGATGAAGGTGGGAAGAAAAGGTTGGGGATGGTGAAGAAAGGAGGAGAGAGAGGATGGAGAGAGGAGCAAGGGGGAAGGTGGGGGAGGGGATGGGGAGGAAGATGAGGAATGGGGAGGAGGGGGAGGGTGAAGGTAAGAATGGAGGAAAGGAAAGGAGAAGAGGGAAGGGAAGGAGGAAGACAGGAAGACATGTTGAAGGAGAGTAAGAAGAAAAGTAGGAAGAGAAGATACATAAAAAAGAGAAGGAGATGAGAAGGAAGGAAGAAGAGGAGAAAGAAATCCAGGAAGCTGAAAGGATGGGAGGGAGGAAGCAGATACGGAAGAGAAAGGGATGGAAGGGGGAAGGGATAGAGGAGGCAGGATGGGAAGGAAGGAAGAGAGAGAGAGAGAGAGAGAGAGAGAGAGAGAGAGAGAGAGAAGAAGGGTAGGAAGGAAAGGAGTGAAGGGAGGTTGGAGAGAAGGAGAGAAAGAAGTAGGAAAGAAATGGGAAAAAAGTAGAGGGAGGAGAGGGGGGAAGGTGAGGGAGAGATGTGGGGAGATGAGGAGAAGAGATTGGCAAAAAAAAAAAAAAGAAAAGTAAGAGGGAAAATGACTATATATGGGAGCAAGGGAGGGAGGGAAGGAAGGAAGGAAGGAAGGAAGGAAGGAAGGAAGGAAGGAAGGAAAGAAGGAAGGAAGGAAGGCAGGAAGGAAGGAAGGAAGGCAGGAAGGAAGGAAGTAGGTCAAAAATGAAAAATGGGAGAAAAACAAGGAAATACATAAGAGAAGAACAGTAGACGAATAAGAGGAAAACTTGGGAAAGGAGAAGTAAGAGAGAAAGTGAGTAGGGTAGGGAGGGAGGGAAGAAGGAGGGAAGGGAGGGAAGGAGGGAGGGAGGGAGGAGAGAGTGGCCTAAGGTGCGTGATCAGGTAACCATCACTACAAATGTTTCCAATTACCAATTAGCATAAGTTAACGACGGTGGGCCCAGGTGGAATTGGAGAAACACAGGTATTTAAGGAGGGAAAGGACCTCACCCCAGACCACCTTCTGTCATCCTCTTCCTTCTCCTCCCCTACCACCTTCTTCTCTCCTCCCTCCTACCTCTTTCCTCTCCTAGGTGGAATTGGGGGAGGAATCTTGGGGAGGAGACCAGACCTCACCCCAGCCCATCTTCTGTCATCCTCTTCCTTCTCCCCTTCTCCTCCCCATCCTTTTTCTCTCCTCTCCTCCCTCCCACTTCTTTTCTCTCCCAGGTGGAATTAGGGGAGGAATCTTGGGGAGGAGACGAGACCTCAACCGAGCACATCTTGAGACTGTCCTTCTCTCTTCCTTCTTCCCTTCTCCTCCCCATCATTCTCCCCCACCTTCTTCTTCCCTCCTTCCTCCTACTTCTTTTCTCTCCCAGATGGAATTGGAGAAACGGAGGAATCTTGGGGAGGAGACGAGACCTCACCCCAGCCCATCTTCTGTCACTTCTTCTCCCCTTCTCCCCGCCAAAGACAAGAGATTCTCAAGACGTAATAAGCAAAATAAATCGCTAAGGAAGAGGTGTTTACGTCTCCTATGCCGGCGACAATATTATCCTGGGTACCATTAATTCCTCATAAATCTCCCTGCCTGGACGGTAACACCTTTTCCTTAGCGATTTAGTTTTGGATGTGGCTGGTTAATATCCTTCTCTACGCCAGTGATGAAGACTATGGTAATATCGGATGGAACTGTTTAACATAGAAGAGGATAGTAAGGTGGAATGAGCCAAATAAATCGCTTAGGAAAAGGTGTTAGGGAGAATACGGACCCATCATTTCCGCCAAACGCCATCTGACGCCAATTAGCGCTAAGTGTGTGCATATTGAAGATTCTAACTACACACACACACACACACACACAAACTCCCTCCCTCTCTCTCTCTCTCTAGCAAGTCCTAGGTGTACTCATTAACGGGCATTGCTTAATCAGGCAGGTGATATGTAGTTTGAATCTAAGTTGACTAATTACTCACTCTCTCTCTCTCTCTCTCTCTCTCTCTCTCGAACAAGTATTACATTAACAAGTCTCACCAAAGCGGCCGTCATTCCTTCACCCACAGGATTAGAGAGAGAGAGAGAGAGAGAGAGAGAAACCAGCTCTTAGGCCAGGAGTCATAACGGAGCACTTCTTTGTGACTAGGAAACTCTCAAGAGCGTCAAAGAATTCTCAGCCTGGCCTTAAAACTAATCCTTAAACTGGCTAATGGTTTTATAATCGTAGGGTCGAGGTAGGTAAGGTCCAAGAGGGCGAGCTGTGGCAGTGAGAAAGTCGACCTTATGACGTCCAGAAGTTTTACCCACGTTCCCCCCTCCCTCCTACCCCCCTTCTTCCCCCCCCCTCCTCCTCCTCCATCTCTCCGCTTATGAACTGTACACACCTTGCTAATCGCGGCGAGGTAAAGGTGTACAAAGTGTAATATGTGCGTTGTACATTTAAATATTACCTCTAAAAATGTGCTAAATTACTGTACTCACTGTGACTTCATAAGAAACATATTTAGTGTTGGTTATTAATTATATTTAAAACAATTTATCTCAGTCTATATTCACTGATTATACGAAGGAAGATATTGCTGGGATACTGATGATGATGATGATGATGAGGATGATGATGAGGAGGAGGAGGAGAAGGCTAATGCTGATGATGATAACGGTGATAGTGATGACGATGATAATGATAATAATGATGATGATGATAATGATAATGATGATGATAAAGTGACAGATAAAGATACACTGCCTTTTCTCAATCATTTACCACTTACTATTCGTTTGGGTATAGGCTGGAGAAGCAGGGTGAAAAATGCGGTGGAAGAGAGGCAGGGTGACAGGGAGGCAGGGAGAGAAAGAGAAAGGCTGGGGGGAGGAAGAGAGAAGGGCACTGACAGGCGAGGTTGAGATAGGAAGTCAGGGAGGTGGGAGGGAGAGAGATGGGAGCAGGGAGAGATACAGGGAGGTGGGAGGGAGGTAGGAAGGGAGGTGGGAGGGAGGCAGGAAGGGAGGTGAGAGGGAGAGACAAGGGAGGCAGGCAGGGAGGTAGGAAGTCATGGAGAGAGACGGGGAGGAAGGCAGGAAGGGAGGTGAAAGGGGGAGGAAGGCAGGAAGGGAGGTGAGAGGGAGAGAGAAGGGAGACAGGCAGGGAGGTAGGAAGTCAGGGAGAAAGACGGGGAGGAAGGCAGGAAAGGAAGCGAAAGGGGGAGGCAGGCAGGAAGGTGAGAGCGAGAGAGCAGGGAGGAAAGCAGGGAAGGAGGAGGGAGGGTGAGAACAGGCAGGGAGGCAGGGAGGGAGGGCGAGGCAAGAAGGGATGGTGAGGCAGGGTCCTAGGGCGAGAAGGGCGGGGGGGAAGGCCGGGCTGGTACGTGGGTTCATTAGTAAGGTATTGTTCCAGGACTAGGGCATGGTACACTCACCCTTGCATGGCTCCTATACTAATTAAGTCCCTGGTATACGCTGCCTGCCTGAGACCTCGACACAGTATACATAAAGACTCGTAACTCTTTCAATACCCTAATATCTTACTTACAATATTCTTGGATATTCGTAACTCCGTCAATACCCTAATATCTTTCTTACAATATTCTTGGATATTCGTAACACCTTCATTATCCTGACATTTTTTTTTCCTATCATATTCTTCCCATTATACGATTTTATTCTGCTTGGTATAAAGTTTCGACCAAAAAAAAATAGCATCAATTAACCTTTTCGCAACGCACGGTGCTTCCCTAAGTCAAAATGCCGAGAAGAGTGAAAAACACGTCCTTGGCCTGAAGACGTAGATCGACAACGAGGCTGTAAGAGACGTAGATCGACAAAGAGGCTGTAAGAGACGTAGATCAACAACGAGGCTGTAAGATTGGCTGCGACTGCAATAACTCTCAATACTCATTCAGAATCTTGTGCAATTTCCACGCCACACCCGTCCCAATAACAGTGATTTTTAGCCAGAAATTAATGGAAGTATAACCAGTACGAAGAAGAGAAAACAGTGCTATATCGATCCTCTTATACTCATCTGTCACTGTGTCTGGTAGTGTCTGGTTGTGGTGTATGGTAGGTACATGCCTGAGGACAAAACTGCTATACTCCTTTCACCTTAACTTGGGCCAGATTTTCGTCTTTCCGCGGCCTTTTTCACGTATGTCTGTGGCGTACCCGTTCTGTATTGGTTAGTTACTTGCATTATTAGCTGTGGAGAGGGACGCCTTCACGTGGTGGCACTGATATAACCGGGCGACTCCACTGCACGGTGATACGCACGTTCATCTCCCTCCCTATCCCCCAGAAGGACGGCGCACTACACAAGGGGAACTTCAGTCTGCAGTCTACTGGGTTTGCATTTCAGATGAACCTAGGACTACTACTGTTACTACTACTAACTACACCAAGATCTTCTCCCCTGATCTTCGTAATATCGACGTAGCTTGCAAAAATAACGCAGACGAGAAAATAAACAAACGAGAGGCCAGCCAAAGGTCGTGGTGAGCAGGCCTAGCGGTGTCGCAAGCTGTTACCCGGGTCGGCATGAGAAGATCAGAGGAGATGTGAGGGGAATACTGAAGATGTTTGGCTTGTTTATTTGTCTAGACGGGATGATGATGATGACGATGATGATGATGATGATGATGATGATGACTATTACACTGCTACACACCCATCCACAACACCCAATCCATCCCCTGTCTATCCATACGCCACCATCCACATCCCAATACTCACCTGTCTCCACTCCAACTTCCATCTGTTTTAATATCCCACCTTGCCTCATATCCATCTAACCCTACACCAGTCCACCCCGTCCTCTATCCCCGTCCCTTCATCCACAGGTCACCCAGCCACTCATCCATCTATCATCCAGCCCCACGTTCATCTATCCATTCACTAACATCCATCCAAACGCCTCACCCAGTGTCGCATCCATCAATTCCTCTAACCATCCATCCACTTTACCACCTCACCCAGCCTCACATCTGTTTACCCATCCATCTATCCACTAATACGCAACATCTATCCCCATTCCAATCTACCCATACCTCACCCTACCCTTCATCCATAATGTTACCCAGCCCCAAACCACCTATCCAGACCCTAATGCTCATCCACACTACCACCTCATCCAGTCCTTCATCCATCCGTCTATTCCATCCCCTAACCCATCCCGTCATCCATATGTCACCCAACCCTACAACCCCCTATCCAGACACCAACGTCCTCCACACCACTACCTCACCCACCCCATAATCCACCCATCTACCCGATCCACACCTTCACCCACCTCTCCCATCCCCACAGCCATTTTCTCCACACCTCAATGTACCCCACACCTATGCCACTCTCTCCTAAGGCCTCCACTCCCTCTGCTTTCCTTTATTTTTATGGTCACACTGGGATTTCATTTAATTATGCTCACCGTGTCACCTGAGCCAAACTCCCTTCCACCACTATCACCAACCCCACTACCACCACCTTGAGATGCCACTACCACCACCTTGAGATGCACTTAGATGTAGGGACGTAGGTGCCTGTGGTCGCTAAGGAGGCTTTAAATCTAGTAAGAAAAGCCCAGACATTAATCTTGGCCTTAAAAAATCACCATAGAAACTGGTAACCTTCGATCTAAACTCGATTCTTGTTTATAAATCAAGTATCCTGAAAGGCAGGTTCGTGTCACAAGGGATCAGTCATTCCCTAATTGCTTCGCACGTGCGCCACTCCCCACTGAGGGCCGTGAGCGTTAGGCCAGTGGAGGTGAACGCAGTCTAGTGGAGCAGCAGGTAGGGTGCGCTGGGGCCAACCTTTGTCCTGTGGAAATTCTCCTGAAAAGAATAACGGGATAAGGACTGCAAAAGATTCCCTAAATTCCGTGCATGCTAAAGTTTCCCTGAAGTGGACGAAGGAGTGGAGAGCAGCCCCTTGGTCACTGCCATAAACTACCTATCAGCCATCTCCGCCAAACAGCTTGTTACTACAACTCGGCCCTGTTCAGGTAGTTAAGATATCTAAATTGCCCCAAACAGACTCGGGAGGACTGGTCGTGTCTGAGTGCCGATACCATCTTGGCCACGCACACCACCCCACTCTGTCCCCATCATCACAGCTCCTCTCCCCCTCACGTCCCCCTCCCTCCCTTGCCGAACCGGTGGTCTAGTTGGTTTCGTACTCGCCTCATGTTCCAAGGACGCTTTGATGTGAGTTCGAATCCCTGTCTGGCACTAAGTTTGTGGGGCGGACGCTCACACACAAACCCCTATCTGTAACCATCACGTAACCTAACCTACACCACACCAATTGTTCCACCGTACGTGCCTTATTGTTCTACCATCCTTCCAACCCACCTATGACTACAATGCCACTACCACCACTATCCTCTGTTTCCCCCGTTGGTCTTGTGTCAGTCCCACCCTCCCCCTAAACCCCCCCTTATGAGGTCCCCCTGCTCCTTCCCTGTCCCTCCCCACCCTTATCTTATCCTCTCCTCTTTTTTCTAATTACATTCTCTCTCCTTTAATCGCTCGCCTCCGCTCCTCATTAACTAACATGTCTTCTCAATCGGGCACCTCCTCGCCTCACTCGATCACTCTCACCCTCTCTCACCCACTTTCTCTCCCACTCTCACCCTCTTACGCACTCTTAGCGACATAAAATCATCTAACGTTTCCTAAAAAGAGTGTCACAGTACGTCGGGAGTGGATGTAAAGAAATCATGACCATAATCGTGCCCAGGTTGAAGGCAAGAAGTAGAAAATTCGCAGTGACACAGAAGAACTTAGGGAAGGCGGAAGAGCTCTATAGTGTCAGCGTGTCGGAAGGGTGTCACCTGTGTCATAGGGCTCTGCTGGCTCTATCGACACCTGGGCTAGTCCGTGAATAGCATAAGAGTTTACATATGACAGCCGCCGACGTCCACCACTATGCCACACCGCCCACCCACACCAAGCCGGTAGGAATAGTGGGTGCAGTTTGTCTCCCTCCACCATCCCACACCATCACTTGTAAAAACGCTGCCGGTCAGGCTGTCAGGCAAGGTTTGTTCCCTGCTGGTCAGACTGATTTCAACATCCTCAGTACTCTTCTTTTCTCAACATCTTCCTCTACCTCAACAACCAACTCTTCTAGACATCATGCTTCTTCAGTGTCCTCTTCCCAACATCTTCATTTCTTTATATCTTACTCGCCTCAACATCCTCCTTCAATAACCCTTTCTCCAGCATCTTCCTCCCTCAATACCCCTCTCTCCAGCATCTTCCTCCCTCAATACCCCTCTCTCCAGCATCTTCCTCCCTCAATACCCCTCTCTCCAGCATCTTCCTCCCTCAATACCCCTCTCTCCAGCATCTTCCTCCCTCAATACCCCTCTCTCCAGCATCTTCCTCCCTCAATACCCCTCTCTCCAGCATCTTCCTCCCTCAATACCCCTCTCTCCAGCATCTTCCTCCCTCAATACCCCTCTCTCCAGCATCTTCCTCCTGGAGCGACACATCCCTCCTTCAGGCCATCGTGTGTGTTGACAAGGGGGAACTACCTCATCCACACTACCACAACACCAGTACACGAGGAAGACAGGCGTCCTTGTGTAAATATGCACATCTCCCTCACTACACCCCTCACCCCGCTCCCTCCCTTACCCCGCCCTTCCTCCCTTACCTATGCTTCTCTTCCTCCTTGTCTTACCCTTCCCTCCCTCTTCCCTTCCTTCCCTACCAATACCTTTCTTTCTCTCCCTCTCTTACCCATCCTTCCCCTTCCCTTCCTTACCGCTCTCTTCTCCTTCCCTACCATCTTTCCCTTATCCTTCCCCTTGCATTCCTTACCTCTCTCTTCTTCCCTTCCCTTACTCCACTTCCTCTCTCTATTTCCCTCTCATACCCTACCTGCCATTCCTTTCCCTTCCTTCCCTTCCCCTTCCCTCCCTCACCCCTCCCTCGGCCCACCTCCTCTCCGTCTGTGTACTGATCATTAACCTTCTATTTACCTGTAACCCCAGAACTGATCAACCTTTGCTTACCTGTGCTTCGTGGTGGCAGGGAGATTTTTGCCTTCTAGGGCAGGGTGGAGTGCCGTAAGAGATTTCCCCCCCCCCTCGCTCTCTCTCTCTTTCTCTCTCTCTCCATCATCATCTCAAAGCTAGACCGGCGTAATCCTCAGACTCCTCTCTCGTTTCCTTCGCTTCTCTCCCTCCTCTTTCGCTCCCTCTCTTCCTTCTCCCTCTCTCTCTCCCTTCCTTCCTAAACTTCTCTCCCTCTCCTCTCTTTACCCCCACGTCCCTTCCTTCACGCTCTTCCTCTCTCCCTTATCTCTCTCTGTCCCTGCCTGCTTTCCATCACTTTTTCTCTCCTCTCCCTCTCTCTTTCTGTCCCTCCCTGCCTTCCATCACTTTCTCTCTCCTCTCCCTCCCTCCCTCCGTCTCTCCAGCTTCCCTCTATTTCCATCCAATACGTTAACCCAAATGTCCAGTCGCCTTCCTTTACGGTCCGCTAATATTTGTTCAGGATTCACTTTCGTTTACGTCAACTCCCGTTCCTCAGTTCCTGCTCCTCCTCCTCCTTTTCTTCTTCCTCCTCCTCCTCCTCTTCTTCTTCTTCCTCCTCCTCCTCCTTTTCTTCTTCCTCCTCCTCCTCTTCTTCTTCTTCTTCTTCCTACTCCTCCTCCTCTTCTTCTTCTTCTTCCTACTCCTCCTCCTCTTCTTCTTCCTCCTCTTCCTTCAGGAGTAGGACCTTCTTCATTTTTTTAATCGTTTATTATTTGTATCTTTTAAGCACTTATTGCATCGTCCTCCTTCCCATCCTCCTCCTCCTCCTCCCCTTTCTAATCGTCCTCCTCTTCCTCCCCCTCCCCGTCCTCCTCTTCCTCCCCCTCCCCGTCCTCCTCGTCCTCGTTTTAACCCTTGTTCTCTTTCTAATCCTCCTCCTCCTCCTCTTTCTCCTCTTCCTCCTCCTCCTCCTCCTCGTGGTCGCAGGAATAAAATCGTCAGCATCTCCATCGTCCCCCTCGCGTCTTAACTGCGTTCTTGTGTACAATCCCGAAGTTGATCAGGAGGACGCAAGGGTGTCTTCAAGTAAACCTTAAGATATAGGGTAGTTTGTCCTTCAACCCTTGCCTAACCCTGTCTCTCTTACCACTCCTCTTCCTCTTCATCTTCACCTCTTCTTCTCTCCTCTTTTCTCTTCTTCTTCTCCTCCTCCTCTTCTCACCCTTTTTTTTCTTCTTCACACACACACACACACACACACACACACACACACACACACACACACATTCTCTCTCTCTCTCTCTCTCTCTCTCTCTCTCTCACACACACACACACACACACAAAACTCCATCCTCCTTGACTGAATAAGATGATGAAATTGAGAAATATTGGCCGAAAGGAACAGGGAAGAGAAAAGAGGAAGTTGAGTGATATAAAGTGGAGCCAGTGGACGAAAAATTATGACACGCGGACGAAAGGAGAAATAATGAAGAGTGAATAAATATGGGACGAGCGATGAATGTGACAGGAAGAGAGAGAGAGAGAGATTCCTACCCCCTCACAAGGAATGCTTGATGTCTTAAGGCAGGAAGGCATAAATAAAAGCAAATTAAAGTGAGAGAGAGAGAGAGAGAGAGAGAGAGAGAGAGAGAGAGAGAGAGAGAATACAAGGAAATACAGACCCACCATCGACCCATACCATGTCCACCTAAAAATCCAGAAGCCTAAAAAACGTAAGAAAGAGAGTGAGTGAGTGAGTAAGGCACGAATGGCAGGCAGGCAGGCAGGGAAGGAGGTAGGCAGGATGGGAGATGAGACAAGAGAGAGAGAGAGAAAAAAAAAAAAGGCAGACAACAGGAAGATGTGAGTGAGTGAGAAAGGCTGGACGAATAGGCAGGCAAAGACGGTGGTGAGGCAGGCCGAAAGGCAGTGAGGTAGGCAGGATGGGGGAATGGGGGGGGGAAGGGACAAGGAAAAAGGAGGGTTGGGGGGGAAGGCAGAACACGACCGAAGGGGACTAGTGAAAGAGTGAGTGAGTGAGGCAAGAGGAGCAGGCAGAGGCTGGCAGTGAAGCAGACAGGCAGGGAAAGAGGCAGGCAGGCAGGCAGGGGTTGAGGCAGAAGCAGGCAGGGGTGGGGGAAGCGAGTGGAGCAGCGGAGCCCCTCTAGCAGACCAGTTATAAATTACTGCAATGTTCCCCGTGACAGTTATGACGGGCGCTCGCGTACCGAATCGGAATAATTTACCCATTTTTCTCCTGGTTATTGATGGAGTTCGCTGCCTTCTGACACTTTGGAGATTGGCGCTGTTTCGGGCCTGAGAGTGGCGGAGAGGGAGACGCGAGAAGGCCGAGTGGGATGGCCAGGAGAGGGACTGGTTGGGAGACTGTGAGAGGTGGCTGGGAGAGGGAGGTGGTTGCGAGTGAATGGTGTGAGTGTGGGTGAAAGTTGTGATGTAGAGAGTGAGGCTGAGTGAGTGGGAGTGAGTAAGTCAGGAGTGGGACTGGTAGGTAGGCAGTGAGAGGTGGCTGGGAGAGGGAGTTGGCTGGGAGTGGTGTGAGTGAGCGTGAGTTACTTGCACTGGAGAGAGAGGCTGAGTGGGAGTGAGAGGGAGTGGGCTGGTAGGGAGTGGGAGTAGAGTAGCGGTGAGAGGTGGCTGGGAGAGGGAGTTGAACAGGACTGAAAGGAGGGAGGTCAGGAAGGAGGACAGTAGGAGTAGGGTAGGACTGAAGTGAGTGGTGGTGGTTCTTCTGGAGTGGAAGGAGGTTAGGAGTGGGGGCGGTGAGTGGGGGTAGGGTAGGACTCAAAAAGTGGGTGGGAGTGGAGGCTGGGGACGGTGGAGTGGGGGTGAGTGGGAGTAGGTGGGAAGAAAAGTAGATGTGAGTGGTGATGGGAGTGATGTGGAGTGGTGATGAGAATGCGTTGGAGTGATGAGGTGGAGTGCTGTGGTGTGGTGATTCGGAGTGCTGTAGTGATTGTGATGTGGAGTGGTGACGGGGTAAGTGGAGTGCCTGTGAGTGGTATGGAGTAGAAAGAGGAGATGAAGAGTGATGACGATGCCCGATATGAGGAGTTAGGTGGTGATGAGTGATAACGAAGTGGTGATGAGTGGAGTGGCAATGAGTATGTAGTAGTAGTAATGGGTCGTGTGATGCAGTGACGCCCCTTTGTAAGTAAGATCCAACACTATCACACAACACCAAAGGAAGCTCTCACAAACACACACGCACTCCCACAAACACACACGCTCTCCCAGACGTACACACGCTCTCCCACACGTACACAAGCCCAATAAACATCGCTGTAAACATGTAAACACACACACAAGCACAGAGGCGTCAGGAGTAAACAATTATTCAGAAGTAATGAGAGCGTGGGAGTGGAACAGCGGGTGTCGATGTGAAGGCAGTCGATCAAAGCAGAGAAAAAATAAGAGAGGAGGAGAGGAGAGGGGAGGGAAGGGAGCACTCTCTCTCTCTCTCTCTTTCTCTCTCTCCATTTTCATCGTCTGCCATTTCTTTCACTTCCTCTTGGCTCTATAATATATTCCACCTCACCACCACCACCACCACACCTGCCTCCACATCAAGACATGCCACTCCTTCCACTCCCTCTCTCCACTCCCCCCCTCCTCCACCACCTGGTCACCCCCTCCCTCAACGCCAATCATCCTTTAGGGAGAGAAAAAAAATTGTGTTCCATAGTGTGTGTGTGTGTGTGTGTGTGTGTGTGCGCGCGCGTGCGCGTGTGTGTGTGTGTGTGTGTGTGTGTGTGTGTGTGTGTGTGTGTGTGTGTGTGTGTGTGTGTGTGTGTGTGTGTGTGTGTGCGCGCGCGACTTCATTTGGTTTAACCCCTTCAGTCCGAGAACGTCTTTTAAAAATCTTATTCTTGCCTTGTTCGATTTTATTATTTATTTACTAGCCTTTTTCTATTTTTCTTTCCCTCCTCTCTCCCTCCCCTCCTTCCTACTTCCCTTCCTTCTTCCCTCCCTTCCTTCCTTCTTCCCCTCCTTCCTTCCTTCATTATCCCTTCACTACCAGATCTCTCGCCCTGAGACCAATAAAGTCCAAAGGTTACATCAAGAACTATCTATCTACGTATCTATCTATCAGTCTATTTATCTATGTATCTATCAGTCTATCTATCTATCTATTTGGTGTAGCGGCCTTGTTATTGTCTCTCCTTGGGTGTCAATCTATTATCTATCAGTCTATCAATGTATTTATCAGTCTATCTATCAGTCTATCTATCTATCTATCAGTCTATCTATCTATCTATCAGTCTATCTATTTATCTATTTGGTGTAGTGGCCTTGTTATTGTCTCTCTCCTTGGGTGTCAATCTATTATCTATCAGTCTATCAATGTATCTATCAGTCTATCTATCTATCTATCTATCAGTCTATCTATTTATCTATTTGGTGTAGCGGCCTTGTTATTGTCTCTCTCCTTGGGTGTCAATCTATTATCTATCAGTCTATCTATCTATCAGTCTATCTATCTATCTATCAGTCTATCTGTTTATCTATTTGGTGTAGCGGCCTTGTTATTGTGTCTCTCCTTGGGCGTCACTCACACCTGGCCTCCACCCGGCATCATATTTCACTTTCTTTTTTATATATATATATATTTTTTTATCTTTTCGTCTTCCGGGACTCTCTCTAGCAGCGGCCCTGTCCCCCTGCTTCTCATTAACGATTTTCGGACCAGGTGCTTCGAGTTGACAAGCGATTTTAGCGAGGCCACGTCACACTACATAGCCTCTCTCACTCTCTCTCTTTCTCTCCCCTTTCTTTTTTCAACGTCTTTTAAAAACTTTATTCATCTCTCTCTCTCTCTCTCTCCCTTTCTTTTCTCTACGTCTTTTAAAACCTTTATTTATCTCTCTCTCTCTCTCTCTCTCCCTTTCTTTTCTCTACGTCTTTTAAAACCTTTATTTATCTCTCTCTCTCTCTCTCTCTCCCTTTCTTTTCTCTACGTCTTTTAAAACCTTTATTTATCTCTCTCTCTCTCTCTCTCTCTCTCTCTCCCTTTCTTTTCTCTACGTCTTTTAAAACCTTTATCTCTCTCTCTCTCTCTCTCTCTCTCTCTCTCTCCCTTTCTTTTCTCTACGTCTTTTAAAACCTTTATTTATCTCTCTCTCTCTCTCTCTCTCTCTCTCTCTCTCTCTCTCCCTTTCTTTTCTCTACGTCTTTTAAAACCTTCATTCATCTTTCCTCTCTTTCTCATCTTTCTTTTTCCTACGCATTTTAAAACCTTTATTCATCTCTCTCTCTCTCTCTCTCTCTCTCTCTCTCTCTCTCTCAACGTACTCATATATTCCAAACTGTTCGTTATGTATATTTTTGTCTGGCTAATTAATTTTGTTTATTAAAATTCGTGTCATCCCTGCATCATTTATTATTATTAAAGTCAACATACATTAGTACTGACTCCATTACTGCTTTATTTATTTTTATTATTATTATTATTATTATTATTATTAGGGTTATTTTTGTTGTCCATGGTGCTGTCATGATTGTAATGCTGTGTTATTGCTATCATTATTATTATTATTATTATTATTATTAGTAGTAGTAGTAGTAGTAGTAGTAGTAGTAGTAGTTATTGTTATTATTCAGAACTCTACATTATACTGAGTTTTTACTGATACCGAAGAAAGTATTATCTTCATTATTATCATTATTATTATTATTATTATTATTATTATTATTATTATTATCCGGATCTCCTTTCCCATCCTAGGGCAGGGTGAGGAGTAGCAACGTCAAGACAGCCTAAGTCTGCCCAATTCAATGGGCCACGCTTCCATTCACTCATCATTCAAGCCCACAGAATCCTGGCTCCATGTGATAGGCAAAAAAAAAAAACAAAAAAAAAAAAAAAAAATCACCACGTTCTGTAGCTTTCCATATACCTATCTGATAGTCAATTATTATTATCACTATTAATTATTATTATTACTATTCGTACTACTAAGCTCAATAGTTCTACTGCTACTATTACGAGTGTTGTTGCTATCTAATTCTAATGCTGCCTAATGTAACCTAACCAAATATACCCAAAGTAACCCACGCTAACCATCCCACCCCATCCACACCACACCCAACGCAGCTCAAGCCAAGCCAACCCAACCCAGCCTGACCCAGTCTAACCTAAGTCATCTACAATCCACTATTTCTTAAGACTTCCACCATGTTCTTAAGTCAGACCCCCCGCCCCCTGCCCCCTGGCCCCCCTCCCCCCAAAACACCAGGTAAATCTAGCGAGACGTGCATTACACCTCTACCATCATGATCAATGGCAGGCAACACGCAGTGGAGGTATACATGGCACACACGCACACACACGTACGTACATACATAAACATACAGTATATATATGTACACACATACGTATATACAAGGCACTCATACACAGCGAGAGAGTGGGCGTATCACACACACACACACACACACACACACACACACACACACACACACACACACACACACACACACACACACACACACACCACACACACACATACACAGAAATACATACATACATACATACACACTCTCTCTCTCCTCTCTACCTTTAACATCAGCAAGGAAAACAACTAAACACACGCTCGATGAGGGTGAGGGGTTGAGGTGGAGGTGGAGGATGAGATGGAGATGAAGGTGGAGGTTGAGGTGGAGGCTGCGATGAAGATGAAGGTGGAGGTGGAGGATGAGGTGTATATATCAACCTAGCAGAAGAGTTAAGGACCAATTTTCTCAAGGTTTCTCACTTCGCACTTAAGAAAATTTTAAGGTGCCGAGAAGGAAGTGGGTAAGAGGTGTCCAAGTCCATCTAAATCACAGAGGTCGTAGGCAGAGGGAAAGACAGATCCAAGAATGGCAGAAGAAGCTATGAGAGTGACTTTAAGGACCTATTTTTACTCCAGAATTCTCACTTGACACCTAAGACAAGATTAAGGTGGCAAGGGGGAGGGTGGAAGGCGGTGTCTACGTGTAGAGGTCGTAGGAAGAGGGAAAGACAGATCCATGAAAGACAGTAATGGGGTGAAAGTGGCTTAAAGGACCAAATTTTACTCCAGAACTCTCATTTGACACCTAAGACAAGATGAAGGTGGCAACGGGGAGGGTGGAAAGCGGTGTGTGTATGAAGAGGTCGTAGGCAGAGGGAAAGACAGAAGAAGGGGTGAGAGTGGCTTTGAGGACCTAATTTTACTCCAGAATTTTCACTTGACACCTAAGACAAGATGGAGGTGGCAAGGGGGAGGGTGGAAGGCGGTGTCCCTGTGCATCTAAATTACCGCGACTCACGCAAACCACCCTACCTGCGGCCACGGAGACACACCCCACACTGTCATTAGGCCAGCTTGTCTCCCGGCCTGCAATTAAGCGTAATGTACACCTGGTATTTTTACAGGTAGTTGTGGGGGAAATTGCGGGGCCTGGCTGTTAAGGATGTGAGCTTTATACCCACTTGTATTGAAGGAGCTGGGGACGGGAGGGGTAGGCGGAAGAGGAAGGGAGGAGGGAGGGGTAGACAGTAGTGGACGGAAGAGGAAGGGACGGAGGAGGGAGGAGAGGGGTAAACGGAAGAGGGAGGGAGGAGGGAGGGAAGGGGTAGACAGAAGAGGAAGGGAGGCGGGAGGGGGCAGACGGTAGTGGAAGGAAGAGGAAGGGAAGGGTACGGTATTGGACGGAAGAGGAAAGGGGGGACGGAGGGAGGAGAATGGGAAAGGAAGAGATGATGAAGGGGAATGGGAAGGGAGGGAAGGAGGGGAAAGCAAAAGGAAGGGAGGGGAATGGGAGGAGAAAGGGAAGGGAGGGGGGGTAAACTTGAGAGGAGGGGAAGGGAAGGGATGGGACAGAAAAAATGAATGGATGGGGAGGGGAGCGTTAGGGAAGATACTGGTATGAAAATGAAGGGAAAGCATAAGAAGGTGAGGAAGAAAGTTATGTAAGTAGTGTAAAAGAAGTAAGGAATGGAGAAAGACTAAAAGGAGGAAAGGAAAGGAAGGGACAAGGTGAAAGGGTGAGGGGTAAGGGGTGGAGGTGGAAAGGGGGGAGATGGAGGTGGAGGAGGAGGGGGAGGGAAGGTAAGTGGTGGTGAGGACGAGCAATAAAGTGTGTGAAAGAAGTGTGGATTGGTGGAGGGTGTGGACGAGGGCGGGGTTAGAGGTAAAGGTGTGGGCGTGACGGGAAGGTAACGCTCGTGTGGTAATGACAAATCAATCACGTAACGCAGGTGCTCATTGGCCAAGGTAGTCACGGAGGTAGAGGAGGGTGGGGAAGGGGTGGAATGGGGTGCGGTGAAAAGGGGAGGGTGGGAGAAGTAGTAGGAGAGGAGTTAGGAGGATTAGACATGGATGAGAGGGTGGGACAGGGTGGGGTAGGGATTGAGGAGGGTGTGGGGAGGGAGGAAGAGCAGTGGGAGGGGTGGGGTGAAAAGGGGAGGGTGAAGTGGTAGAGAAGGGGTTAGAGGGAGGACATGGAGTGGATGAGAGGGTGGGAGAGGGGTGGAAGAGGGTGTGGGGATGGGTAGAAGATGGAGTAAGGATGGGAGGGTGAAGGAAAGGTAGGACAAGGTGGGGTGGGAGCAGGACAGGGTAGGGTAAGGGGTAAGGGAAGCTGAGGTTTGGGTAGGAAGGTAAAAATGGGATGGGGAAGGAGGGAAAACCTGCTTAAAAATGGGATATGGAAGAATAAAGTGAGAAGAAAGACTGGAATGGGTGGACGAGGCAGTGTATTTGTGGAGAGATGAGGAGGGGAAATGACCTTAAGATGGAAATGAAGGGGACAGTGATAGGGGAAATGGATAGAGGTGTTGAGATATCAGCTGGACGAGGAAGAGGAATGAAGTGATAAGAGAGAGTGGGGATAAGAGGAAGAGGAAAGGTCAGACTGTAGGTGGGAAGGAAGAGAAACTGATATGGGACTAGTAAGGAGGTGAAAAAGAGCATAGAGTAGTAGTAGTAGTAGTAGTAGTAGTAGTAAAGTAGTAGTTGCTCACCTGAACGTGAACACAGTGGACTGCAGACTGAAAGGGGAAAAGGAAGGGTAGGGAAGCGATGGGTAGAAGTGTTGAGAGAGAGAGAGAGAGAGAATACTACGACAAGTGTGCACTCACCACGTTATGCTTGTGGTTTCCGGTTCTCCTCTTCTGCTCATCTAAGACATCTTGGAGTTATTATCTACAATTTAAGAACAAAGCTTGCCATCACTACCTCTCTCTCTCTCTCTCTCACACACACACACAGCAAGACAGAAAAGGCATGAAATCAAGGGCAAAAAAAAGTAAGTACAGAATGCAGTACAAGAAATGCAAATCCGGTATATAAACTAATATAATAAATAAATAAAAACAATACAGGTGTTAAAAAAGTCCTTCGGCTTTAATTAAGGTAGAGTAAGAAACATGAAATAATAGAATCCTGACTTCATTTCTCAGGTATCCCTTCTCACCTTATCCAATCCCTTACAAGACATCTCAGACGAATGCAATCGTCTTAATGTAGCATGGACAAGGCATAAAACGACGACCTAGTGGACAAAAAGGATCAAACGGTACTAAGAGGAGGGAGCAAGAAGCATCAGTCTTCAGGATATTGTTTCATTTACTCAGATATCTTTCCTTGGCCTACCCTCTCCTCTACAAGATCTCTTTCCTTCAGTGAATAAACCTGACTGGCAGAAAAAGGCGTGCTCGTTGTCAAAGGCTTTAAAACTGTGATGAAGTCGAGTCAGCCAGCGTTCGAATCATTAAACCTCGCTGTTCATTTACTCAATCACCCATCCTCGCCCTACCCAGTCCTATACCAGAATAAAATCGTATGGATATCTAGAAAAAGGTACAAGTAGGCGTGCAACTTGTTAGGGAATTAAAACTGGAAGAGAAAGGGCCAATCAGCGTTCGAATCGTTTGACAAACAGTTCATTTATAGTTCATTTACTCAACCATCCTTCCTCATCCTACCCAGTCCTCTACAAGAATAGAATCGTACAGATATAGCTAGAAAAAGGTAGGAACCGATGTGCTTGTTGTTAGTTAGAATTACAGTGTGCTACCATGGAGAGCAACAAGCGTTCGAATCGCGTCACTCGGTTCATTTACTCGATTACCCTTCTTCGTCCTACCCAGTCCTCTAGAATAGAACTGTATGGATATTGCTAGAAAAAAAGTAAAAACAGATGTGCTTGTTGTTAGAGAGTTACAGTGTGCTAGAGTGGAGAGCAACCAGCGTTCGAATCGTTAGACACACGGTTTCATTTAAGGTTCATCTACTCAATTACCCTTCCTCGTCCCATCCATCCCTGTAGATGAATAGAATCGTATGGACATAGCTAGAAAAAAGGTAGAAACAGATGTGCTAGTTGTTAGTTAGAGAGTTACAGTGTGCTAGAGTGGAGAGCAACCAGAGTTCCAATCGTTAGACACAGGGTTCATTTCACAGGCTCGTATCAATCCCTCACCCACAAACAAGCGGCAGGTAGGGCAGGCACCAGCGTACTCTTTCTCCCCCTGCCCCCCCCTCCCCCGCAGCATTTTACGATGTCGCAAAGTTCCGGTGGCGGCGTGGACTTACGACACCGCAAACTTTCAATGGGACTTTTTGAAGAAGAGCAATTAAGATAGTTTCAACGCGCTTTTATTACAGGTAGCCATGGCGTACAGGTGAGTCTCCTTATAAAAAATACAAGGAAGGGAGGGCATTATCTGGAACAACAACAACAACAACTACTACTACTACTACTACAACAACTACTACTACTTCTACGGAACATTTCTTTCTCTAACTCTGCCTACGGAATCAAAAGGAGACAGACTGCACGAAACACCTTCTCAAATACTCCACTAACTCCTACGCTTTCTCTATATCCATCTCCGCTCCTTACAAGACATAAAGGAGGGGCACAACTCTCTCAATGGTCTTCTTTAACTCTGCCTAAGGATGATGCTATCAAAATAATGCTCCCACAAACTCTCAATACCAAGTTGTGTTCAGAAACCTTTCCTGCATCTCTCTCTCTCTCTCTCTCTCTCTCTCTCTCTCTCTCTCTCTCTCTCTCTCGGGTAGGCTATAATACAGTACATGTCCCTCTCTTTCTTTCCTCTCACTTTAATATCACCCTAACTCCCTCCCTGCCTCTGTCTCTCACTTTCCATCTTAGGTACCGTATATGTCTGTCTTTATTTCCTCTCTCTAATTTCTCCCTCAACTCCCTCCCTGTCTCTATCTCTCACTTTCTATCTCACGTACCGTATATATCTGTCTTTATTTCCTCTCACTTTAATTTCTCCCTCAACTCCCTCACTTTACCTCACAATATGCAGGAGCCACACCCACGCCTCGTCCTTCTGGGGATAAGGCAAACTCTATTCCATCTTTTACTCCCTGGATCCTGTATAAATTCCCTGAGTCGACGCAAATCGCCCCTAATAACGGAGGGAAGTGTCACGATTATCTGGAATTTTAGGATTTAAGGGGGGAGACGTGAGATAAAACCCGCCCTAGGCAATTCTCTTAATGAAAGCCAAGATAAATTTAGGGGCTGCGTTTATACTGGGTCTCAGTTGGTTTTGGCCAGTTTGTGTTTAATCTGTGAGAGGGTTTCGTAGGCAGAGCGAAAGAGCTTTGAGAGTAAGAGTGAAAGGAAGAGTTAGGAAGATAGTTATGCCTCTCATTATTATTATTATTATTATTATTAGAGAGCTTCGTAGGCAGGGAGATAATGCTTTGAAAGTAAGAGTGAAAGGAAGAGTTAGGAAGAAAGTTATGCCTCTCATTATTATTATTATCATTATTATTATTATTATTAGAGAGCTTCGTAGGCCGGGAGATAATGCTTTGAAAGTAAGAGTGAAAGGAAGAGTTATGTGCAAAGTTATGCCTCTCATTTTTATTATTATTATTATTAGAGAGCTTCGTAGGCAAAGCAAAAGAGCTTTGAGAGTATGAGTGAAAGGAAGAGTTATGTGCAAAGTTATGCCTCTCATTATTATTATTATTATTAGAGAGCTTCGTAGGCAGAGCAAAAGAGCTTTGAGAGTATGAGTGAAAGGAAGAGTTATATGCAAAGTTATGCCTCTCATTATTATTAGTTACTATTATTATTATTATTATTACTGAGAAAAATTGACGTGGATATTTTGTCTTTTCTGTTTTCAAAAGTTGCGTTTGAAGATTCTTGGATTATTTATGATGTTTGGTGGGGCTGATATCATTTTGTTTCACACACACACACACACACACACACACACACACACACACACACACACACACACACACACACACACACAGTTCTATAAAAGGGACCTGCATGATTTACTGAGCCAAAAGGAAAGATGTGGGTAAGGTTTATACAGTCAACGTGCTGATTTTGAGAGAGAAAGAGAGAGAGAGAGAGAGTGTGTGTGTGTGTGTGTGTGTGTGTGTGTGTGTGTGTGTGTGTGTGTGTGTGTGTGTGTGTGTGTGTGTGTGTGTGTGTGTGTGTGTGTGTGTGTGTGTGTGTGTGTGTGTGTGTGTGTGTGTGTGTGTGTGAGACAAGAGACATCCCACAGCCCAACCAGGTAACTTAAAAGCAGGTGAGAGATACGCAAGTGACACCTGATGAAGACGACGTGGAAAGTAAGACGTCAGAGGAAGATAAGACGAAATGCTTAAGATGTTGGGGGAATTCTTGGTGTTAGGAGAGGCGATGAAGACAGTGGTTAAGATAGTACGTCAAGAAATGGGGACAAAATAAGATAGAGTTGTTATTGAAGTTGGAAAATAGTAATATATGATTGTGATATAATTTTCTCTATTACATTCTCTCTCTCTCTCTCTCTCTCTCTCTTTCTTTCTCTGTCTGTCTGTCTGTCTCTCTCTCTCATAATTGTCTCCCTCTCATCCTTTCTCTGTCTCTGTCTCTCTCTCTCTCTCTCATAATTCTCTCTTTCTCTCTCTCTCTCTCTCTCCCTCTCTCTTCCTTTCTCTGTCTGTCTGTCTGTCTCTCTCTCTCATAATTGTCTCCCTCTCATCCTTTCTCTGTCTCTGTCTCTCTCTCTCTCTCATAATTCTCTCTTCCTTTCTCTGTCTCTCTGTCTCTGTCTGTCTGTCTGTCTCTCTCACACACACACACAGATAGATAGATAGATAGACAGATTGATAGAGAGAGAGAGAGAGAGAGAGAGAGAGTGTGTTCAACACCTCTAAATTTATGATACACTATAAGGGCGTAACTCCGATAGGGAAACCCGTAACTGTCGTCCTTATGATCCCAATGGCCAACGCGAGAGAGAGATATAATGACAACGAGGAATAAAGATGGAGATATATTTGGTTAAGGAAGCTCCCTAACACCTCTTCCTTGGCGATTTATTCTTGGATACGCAACGAAATATAAAGGTGGAGAGAGAGAGAGAGAGAGAGAGAGAGAGAGAGAGAGAGAGAAATATTTGCCCATATTCTCATCGGTCAAGGAAGCTCCCGAACACCTCTTCTTTAGCGATTTATTTTTGGATACTGCTGGTTAACATCCTTTTGTACGCTATTTATGCAGATTATGGTGATTATAGAAGGATTTATGCAACCCAGAATAGGAAAGTCGGAGGTAATAAGCAAAATAAATCGCCAAGGAAAAGGTGTTAGGGGATGGGGGGGAATGGGACGGAAGGGGGATGAGAGAGAGAGAGAGAGACAGAGAGAGAAGTGAAAGCATATGGCTGAGTACGAGAGAAGGTGAAAGTGATGAGGATGGAGGAAGGGAGAGAATGAAGGAAGGGAAGAGTCAATTGAGATGGAGGAAAGAATGAAGGACGAGAAGGGAGGACGGAAGGAATGCTGGAGGAAAGAGAGGGAGGGAGGGATAGGATGGAAGAAAGGGAGGGAAAGGTAGGACGCAAGTGAGGGAAGGATAGAGGAAAGGAGAGCGAGTGTGGAGAAGTGAGAAGGAGAGGATGGGAAATGAGGTAAAAAGTACAAATAGGAGGATTGAAGGAAGGGAGGAAAGGAGGGAAGACAGATTAGGAAGGAAGGATGGACGGGTAAGAGGGAGGGTGGGAGAGAAGGAAGGAAAGATGGATGGGTAAGAGGGAGGGTGGGAAGGAAGGAAGGATGGATGGGTAAGAGGGAGGGTGGGAAGGAAGGATGGATGGGTAAGAAGGAGGGTGGGAAGGAAGGATGGATGGGTAAGAAGGAGGGTGGGAAGGAAGGATGGATGGGTAAGAAGGAGGGTGGGAAGGAAGGAAGGATGGATGGGTATGACGGAGGGTGAAAGGGAAGGAAGGAAGGAAGGAAGGAAAATTACATACACCATCCAATCATTCCTTAAAATGTTCAATTAGCAAACGTTCTTTCCACTCCACGCTGCTCCTTTTATTTCCTGTATTAATATAATATCCTTTATATTCTTAAGAAGTTATTAAGTAAAGTCAAGATAAATATTCGTCTTCTATTTTACACTATGGGATTATTCGTCACTTTCCTCCCTAACACGTAATATTAATAAGAATAATCTATGGACAGAAAAACATTCCAAGTCTCTATCAGCTTAGGAATATTAGCCAGCAGAGGAGAGAGACAAGCAGGAGAGGTGAAATATCAGATGAACTTTTGTAACAGTGAGCAGAGTCAGCAGAGGGGAGAGACAAGCAGAAGAGGTGCAAGAAGAGGAAAGTCAAGTAGAAGAGGTGCAAGCAGAGGAAAGAGAGAGGCAGAAGATGTGCAAGCAGAGGAAAGAGAGAGGCAGAATGTGCAAGAAGGGGAGTGATGCAGAAGAGGTGCAAGAAGAGGAAAGTCAAGCAGAAGAGGTGCAAGCAGAGGAAACTGACGATCAGAAGAGGTGAAAGCGGGAGAATAAGAGGCAGAACAGGTGAAAGCAGAGGAAAGAGAGAAGCAGAAGAGGTGCAGGCAGAGGAAACAGACAGATAGAAGAGGTGCAAGCAGAGGAAAGAGAGAAGCAGAAGAGGTGAACTATCAGACGAACTTTTGCATCAGTGGTGAAACAAACAAGAGGTGAGATTGTTCCAGGATTTTTGTTCCACCCCCACAGCACACCATGTCTCATGCCTTCACACCCTCGTAATTAATTCTCTCTCAATGCCATCAGTTTTCTTTCCCAGGACGGGGTAAGGCTTGATTGCAAGGTAGACGGCTAATGGGAAGGTAGCAAATTCATCTCATTAGGCTCCCTCTCCCTTCCTTCCCCTCTCTCCTCCTCCTCCTCATTAATCTCCAATCCCCTTCCTCGTCCCCTCACCCTAAGCCTCACCCTCTTGTTCACCCTCGTTATGCCTCTATTTTCACCCTTCCTACTCTCACTCACCCTCATATTCACTGCCTATCTTTCTACTTACCTTCTCATCAAATCAGTTCATTTCCTACCTCATCTACCTTATGTATTTTCACCTTCCTTTGCTCTCACTCACTCTTACACCCCCTTTCACTCTCACTCACTCTTTTACACCTCTCTTCACTCTCACTCACTCTTACACCCCCCTTCACTCTCACTCTTACACCCCTCCCTTGACTCGCACTCTTACACACCTTCACTCTCACTCTTACACCTTCCCCGTCAATCTTACACCGCCCTCCACCCTCACACTCTTACACACCTTCACTCTCACTCTTACACCTCTGCCTTCACTCTCACTCTTACACACCTACACTGTCACTCTTACACCCCCTTCACGCTCACACCCCTACCTACACCCTCCCCTTCACTCTTACACCCCCTTCACGCTCACACCCCTACCTACACCCTCACGTACACCCTAATATATACACCCGTTGTCTCATCCTTGGCCTCACCCTTATCCTCGTCCAGGCCATCAATAGCAATTCCTGTCACACCTGTAGCGAGTCTTATTATAATTGGCATCATTATCATCAGCAACAAGGTGTACGTACGGACCCGCTACACCTACACCCCCGCCCTGTGTCTGGGGAGGGAGGGGGAGGGAAGAGAGAGAGGGAGGGAAAAGGGAGAGAGATAGGAAGAGAGGGAAGGGGAGGAAGATGTGGGCTGAGAAGTGTAAGGGAAGAGGTGAGAGGGATGAAAGACATGAGGAGAAGCAGGAGAGGGAAGGAGAAAAGGGAAGGGGAGGGAGTGGAGAAAGGAAGGGAGGGAAGGGGAGGACGATGGGGGGCTAAGAGAAGCAGAGGAAGAGATGAGAAGGGTAAAAGAAATGGGGAGAACCGGAAGAGGGAACATAGAATGGGAAGGGGAGGGAGAAGAGAAGGGGTGAGGGAGAGAAGACGGGAAGGGGTGAGGGAGTGGAGAAAGGAAGGGAGGGGAAGGAAGGAAGGTGGGGAGCTGAAAGGAGTAGGGGAAGAGATGGGAGGGATAGGAGGAAGTAGGAAGGAGAGGGAAGAAATGAAGAAATGGGAGAAAGGGACGGGGAGGGAAGGAGAGGGGAGTGGGGGGACGGAGGGGAAAAGCAAGAGGGGATGAGAGAAGGGAAAATTAGAAAGGACGGGGAGAGTAGGGAAAAGGGGAGCTGGAGGCAGTAGGCAGAGGGAGTTGAGGGGAAGGGGGTGACGTGGGAGAAGTGAAAGGGGAGAAGGGAGTAGGGATGAGGGGTGGGGAGTAGGGAGGAAGATTTGCACGAGGGGGGGAGGGGAGAAGGACTGTGTGAGGAGGCAGCAGAAGATGTGTTGGTGTAAGGATAAGATATTTTGATTGTGTTAGTTGTACAAGTAACATCGAAAATAGTGACGAGGTTTTTGTGAAGTCAGTGTGTTGGTCTGCCTAATTCTGTATTCTGATATTGTCTGGAGATGATAGTCACTCTGTGGGCTTTGGGGGGAAGGAAAGAGGGAGGAAGATGAGAGGAAGACAGGCTGGAAGAGAGACAAGAGGAGAGGTTAGTAAAAGGGAGGGAGATGAGAGGAAGACAGGCTGGAAGAGAGGTAAGAGGAGAGGTTAGTAAGAGGGAGGGGGATGAAGAAGACAGACTGGAAGAGAGGTAAGAGGGCAGGTCAGTAAGAGTGAAGGAGACGAGAAGTAAGACTAGAAGAATTAAGAAGTTGGGACAGTGTATATCTGAAGGTAAACGTAACTAGAAAAAGAATATATTTTATGCATTAAGCCTGCCACTCCTAGACGATTTTTTCCAGCTTATAGACGAGAAATTTAGCAATGGAGGGGTTTATAAGGGCCACAATTAACCCCTCCAATAGCTCCTCCTTAATAAAATCGTCTGTTGATAAAAATAAATAAATAAATATAAGACTGAGAATGATGGTGGTAGTGGATGGAGGAGATGAGAGAGAATTAGGAACAGAAGACACGTTACGTTTGGGGGCACAGAGAATGGAGAGAATAAAGATGAGGCCAGGGAAGGAGAGAAGGAAGGAGGATGGGAGGAAGGAAGGTAGGACGGGTGATGGGAGGAAGGAAGGTACGAAGGAGGATGGGAGGTAGGAAGGGTGATGGGAGGAAGGAAGGCAGGAAGAAGGATGGGAGGAAGGAAGGTAGAAAGGAAGATGGGAGGAAGGAAGGAAGGAAGGAGGATGGGAGGAAGGAAGGTAGGAAGGAGGATGGGAGGAAAGAACTAAGGAAGGATGGAAGAGGAAAGAAAGTGGGAAAGAAGAAGAAAAGAGAGAAAGAAGGAAGGAAGGAAGGAAGGAAGACGGGCAGGAGGGAACAAGGTGTAAGAAGGAAAGGAGGAAGGGAAGAAATGAAGAAGAGAGAGAGAAAATGAGTGAATGGGGGAGAAGGATAGACAGCTGCTCTCTCCTCCTCCCTTCCTCCCCATCTCCCCACCACTTAGAGACGGTCGGGGGTGAAGCTATCTGTTTATTACACACTTAGATGTTGCAAAGAATTACATCTAAGTAAATATTCTGCTTTGATTTAGTGAGGAGGGGGAAGGGGACTGGGTTTGGGGTCCACTTAATGCAGCTTCTGTTTTGTTAATCTGTTATCGTATGTACGAATCGCTGTGTGAGTGTGTGTGTGTGTGTGTGTGTGTGTGTGTGTGTGTGTGTGTGTGTGTGTGTGTGTGTGTGTGTGTGTGTGTGTGTGTGTGTGTGTGTGTTTTGTGGATGAGTTGGTGAAATGGTAGAATTGTCTGGTTCTCTCTCTCTCTCCCCATCCCCACTCTCTCTCTCTCTCTCTCTCTCTCTCTCTCTCTAACATCGTCATGCCACAGCAAGCCTCGGCGGGAACAGCACTGTGTTATTTGTGGACTTAGATAGCACCTAGATATGCAAATGAGCCGCAGGTATCACTAACACACACACACAATAATAATAATAATAATAAAAATAATAATAATAATAAAAATAATAATAATCTACCAATCTATCTAATGCCAGACGCCTTAATCCCGTAAGGGGTGGCCACAAACAAGCCGCCTCCATGTCGCCCTGTCCCCCGCCATTTCGCTGCCCTCCCCACAGCTCACACCCCCGACTCTCATATACTGTAGCTCTCCATTCCATCCCTCCATCTCATCCTCGGCCTCCCCCTCCCTCTCCTTCCTTCCACCTCACACACATACGACTCTGATCAAGTTGCACAACGAAACTATACTCCTTTTATTCTAACTTGGCCCAGATTATCGCCTTGTAGCTTATTTCACGTAGCTCAGTGTCAGACTATAGGAATACTGTGGCACTGCACTTCTTCGTGACTAGCATCATAAGCTAGCCTTCGTCTACTGTCACAGCTCAGCATTTATGAAAGATGGCAATTTTAGGCCAGGTTAGAGTGAGAAAGGGCAGTCTGGAATAATTCTCTCCACAGCACTTCTTCGTGACTAGCATCATATTCCAGCGTTAACCTATTGTCACAGCTCAGCATTCAAGAAGGAGGGATGGGAATTTTGGGCCAGGTTAGAGTGAAAGGGGGATAGTGAGGAGTAAACAAAGCCTCCATCCATTTCATCCATCCAGCCAATCACAGCATCACACAAATACGACTGTAGTTGAAAAAATAAGATAAATTAGGCTTTGGTAGGGGTTCAGGTGAGTGTAAAGGAACTACTGGGCGCACCTTAACACCTGCACAAAGCCCCAACATAAACAGATACATATAAACATTACCAGACACTGCGCAACACAGGTAAACACACACAAACACAAGGTACACAGGGCTATCTTACTGGGCATCCGACACGGGTTATATATACAGGTACTTAAGACAAAATGATTCTCTCTCTCTCTCTCTCTTTTGCTCATAATTCAATGTATTTTTCAATATCTCAACACGTACTTTTTCATCACTATCATCATCATCATCTCTCTCTCTCTCTCTCTCTCTCTCTCTCTCTCTCTCTCTCTCTCTCTCTCTCTCTCTCTCTCTCTCTCTCTCTCTCTCATACATATACGCGAAATATATTAACATCAGAAAAGACTCACTCCGTCCACATCTCATTACTATGCAACACACACACACACACACACACACACACACACACACACACACACACACACACACACACACACACACACACCTGTATCCTCGCCACACGAATCAGCTACTACTCGCAACGCAAACCTACACTCACCCTGACTGCACGAAACGCTGAATTATAATGCACACACGAAACGGAACGATACTTACGGAGCGAACGAAAGGAACGTACGGAACGGTAAGGAACGCATGAAACGGAACTAGATTTAAGGAGCGAGCGAAACATTGCGGTATCTACGGAACACATGATACGTAACGAAATCTAAAGGAACGCACGAAAGGGATTGCTGAGGAAACTCACGGAACGGAATGGTCTCTCTCTCTCTCTCTCTCTCACACACACACACAGTAACCATGGTCCCCCGTGTTACGTTCCTCCCGTCCCAGATAACACCACATCACACCACGTTACAATTCATTCCAGATCGCTACTCCTAACACCACACCACACCAGATCAACTTTGCCCCTTTTTACGTTACTTCCAACACCAGACAATACCAGTCCGCCTCATTACGATACCAGCGACGGGACAGGTAGTGGGGTGGGGTGGAAATAGAAAGACTCTGGTGTAGGTGAAATGACAATAGGAGATAAAATGATGGAGGAGCGTGTGTGGTGGCAATGGCGGTGTTTTTGATGTGTGTGTGTGTGTGTCATGAGTGTGGATGCAGGTTACTGAGTACGTATTGGTGTATGTGCGTGACTATATGCAAGTTACTGTGTGTGTGTGTGTGTGTGTGTGTGGAAATATACACTGCCACACTGCAAAATCATACACAGCAAGGCGGTATACATGGAGTTCTCAGACACTGCCACAGCATCTGCAGAAACCAAACAAACCTCTCTCAAGATTTTTTTAAGATGTTCATAATTGCTTCAGAAAAATTTGAGTTAATATCATTTTCCGCAACTGTGTGAGAGAATATGTCTGTCTGTCTGTCTGTCTCTCTCTCTAAGCACAAAAATCCAAACTCTACCCTCAAAAAATGTTAACTAATCCAGGTGTCCTATCTTATACACTTTCTCACTCTCACTCCCTCCCTCCCTCCCTCTCTCTCTCTCTCTCTCAAATCCAAAATCCACCTCAAAAAACAGTACATCCACTAAATCACCCAAGCTTCCTAGCACACTACCAACACACACATATCACAATCAAGAATTTCCCTCACACACCGTCCAATCACTCACCATCCACTTACACACCGTCCTCTCATTCACCTATCATTTCCCACGATCATTAGGTACAGAAACAACACATTATCCCCCCCCCCACGTGTTCCCCCCAAATGTAAACACTGAGCTAGGAAAGGGTGCATTGCGTGGAGACATGCTACATTTCACTCCAACCTCAAATTTATCAAACATACACGTGTAGGGGCGGTATTAGATTTCGTGTTGAGAAGAGCATGATGGAAGAGCTGGGAGAGAAAGTATGAGGTGGGGAAAGGGATGGGGGAAAGAGAGAGGGAATGGGAGGAGGAAGAAAAGAGGAGAAAGGGTGGGGAATGGGGGAAAGTGCGGAGGAAGTGGAAGGGAAGGAAAGATGAGGAAGGGAGGGGAAAAGAAGGAGAGGAAGGGAAGAAGAGGAAAGTATGAAAGGGAGAATAGGAATGTGAAGGAAAAGATGGGAAAGGAGAGGGAAGTAAGGGAGAGAAAGGGAGGTGGAAGAGAAGGAGAGGAAGTGAGGGAGAAGGAAAGGAGGGGAAGGAAAGGAGAGGAAGAAAGAAGGACAGGAAGGGAGGGGGAAGGGAAGGAGAGGAAAGGAAGGAGAAGGGAAAGTGGAGGAAGGGATAGCACAAAGAAAAGCAAACAGCATCACTCCTGTTGGTCCTTTCGTGGCTGTTTTGTATAATAAGGGGTACTAACAAGTCTATTTTCACAGTTAACGACAAGGATAGACCAGCAGGAAGGAAGGAGAAAATGAAGGGAGGGAAATGAGAAAGAGGTGAGTGATAATGAGGACAATGAATAAAGATGAGGAAGGAAAGAGGAGGGAAAGAGGAAGAGGAGGGAGGGAAATGAGAAACAGGTAAGAGAAAATGAGGAAAATAAATAAAGATGAGGAAGGAAAGAGGGAGAGGAAGGAGGAAAATGATGCCCAGGTGAGAAAATAAGGAGGAAGATGAATGAGGTTGAGGGAGAGAAGAGGAACACCCCCACCTGCACAACACAAGTGGTGCAAAACAACGAGGGGAGGGGAGGGGAGAGGAGAGGGGAGGGGAGTGGGTGGGGAGGGGAGGGGAGGGGAGAGGGGGAGCATATGGACAGGTGTTCCCGACGTATCAATCCCCCCTTACTTCATCCCCTCTCTCTCTCTCTCTCTCTCTCTCTCTCTCTCTCTCTCTCTCTCTCTCTCTTTCATATCGTCGCTATAATATCTCTCTCTCTCTCTCTCTCTCTCTCTCTCTCTCTTTCATATCATCGCTATAATATTAATTCTTTTACGTAAATCTTCCATAACTCTCTCTCTCTCTCTCTCTCTCTCTCTCTCTCTCTCTCTCTCTCTCTCTCTCTCTCTCTCTCTCTCTCTCTCTCTGCCTGGTTATACACACGTGCCTCAACTCCCTCCCTATCCCCCGAAAGGACGATGGTGGACTGCAGGAGGAGGGTAACTTCAGCCTGCAGTCCACTGGATTCACGTTCACATGAGCCTGGGGCCACAATAGCAAAAACAACAACAACAACTACAAGAATAACAACAATAATAATAGTAATAATAATAATAATAACAAAAACAGGTACAATAATAATATTATAATAATAATAATAATAATAATAATAATAATAATAAATAATAATAATAACAACAAAAGGCCTATTCTTTCTGTTGTAGGGGAATTCGCAACGTGTGTGTCTAGGCGATTTATTTTCGATATTGCACCTTAATATTCTATGCCGCTCAAATATTTCTAATACTGACAAAACCTCCAATAACATCAAACATGAGGATATCAAGGTGTAACAAGGAAGATAATTCGCACAGGAGAAAGTGTTGCGGCAGCTCTGGGGCCAACGATAAGAGGATCAAAATATATAGATCATTTTTCAATCCGTCTCGTCCTCGTCTAGCGTCTCTCTTCCTTTCGTTCAGGCCTGATTAACTCGTTCATATTTATACTGGCGATTCGCACCCTTCTCTCTCTCTCTAATTTTCGTCCACTGTCTTTACTAACAGCCTCTTATTTTCCCTTTCATTACGCTCAGCCTCCCGTCCATTCTGTAATTTGTAATCTCAACTGTACTTTTAGCCGGGTTGGGATATTTCGTAACATCTGTTCCTAAATGATTTATTCTACTTATTACACCTCATTATCCTTCAGCATGTTAATGATGAAAAGTATGTTGTATTAGTGGAATAATTAGCACGCCAGAAAATGTTAAGGGTCGCTATTCTCTTATAAGGGCATGAAATAGAGGAGGATAGTAAGGTGTAATAAGCAAAATAAATTGCTTAAGAAGAGGTGTTAGGGAGCTTCATTAATCATCGAAAATACGGATACGAAACAGAAGGGGACAGAAAGGCAGTAAACGAAATAAACAGCCTACGAAGAGGTGTTAGGGAGCTTCCATAACCAATGATACGGGCATGACGCAAAAGAGGACAGGAATGTGTAACAAGCAAAATAAATCGCTTAGGAAAAGGTGTTAAGGAAGCTTCTTAACCGACGATACGGGCATAGCGCAGAAGAGGACAGGAAGGAGTAACAAGCAAAATAAATCGCTCAGGAACAGGTATTTGGGAGCTTTCTTAACGACTGACAATACCACCTTATTCTCAATACAAAAATCTACCTCAAATCCAACGTCTTACTAATCTCTCCAGGATAACCATCTTAATCTGGCAAGAAGTACTAAGATTCACGGTTATTACAGTGCTAAGATTACAGTGTGTGAGTACAGTGAGAAGTGCTTTTTCCCTCGCACATATCCGCTATCATTACAGTGCTAAGATTACAGTCAGTAGTGTGAAGCATTTTCCTTGTACATATGTGCTATAATTACAGTGCTAAGAATATAGTGAGTAGTGAATGAGTAATGAGAGGTATGTATTTTCCTTGTACATATCTGCTATCATTACAGTGCTAAGATTATAGTGTGTACAGTGAGTGAGTACAGCGTGAAGTACTTTTCTTTTCTCGCACATATGTGCTATCAAACCCCATCTGTGCTACCATTTTGGACAATTAAAATAATCTACATCATCAGCACTAATCCAATACTCATTATCCTGACATCATTATCTCACCACGACACGATAATTTCACCCCCAATTGCACTGCCAACACTATTACCAACACTGCCAACATTACTACTAACACTGACAACATTACTACCAACACTGCCAACATTTATACCAACACTGCCAACATTTATACCAACACTGCCAACACTACTACCAACACTGACAACATTACTACCAACACTGCTAACATTACTACCAACACTGCCAACACTATTACCAACACTGACAACACTACTACCAACACTGACATTACTGCCAACATTACTACCAACACTGCCAACATTACTACCAACACTGCCAACATTGCTACCAACACTGTCAACATTACTACCAACACTGCCAACATTACTACCAACACTGCCAACATTACTACCAACACTGCCAACATTACTACCAACACTCCTGATACCACTGCCTACATTACTACCAAAACTGCCAACAATACCACCACATTCATCACCACTACTTTCACCCTCTACCAACACCACTACCACCATCACAACAACTACTAATATCATCACCACCACCAACAGTTACCAACACTACCACATCACCATCATAACCACTACATACACCACCACCACAAACTACTCCTACTCTCTCCCTTTTCACAGTCACCACCACTATCACCACCATACCCTCCATCACCACCCTTACCTACGTCACTATCACCAACCACTATCTCTCCGCCATCACCACTCCTACCACCACTATCACCAATCCTACCACCACTATCACCATTCCTACCACCACTATCACCACTCCTACCACCACTATCACCACTCCTACCACCACTATCACCACTCCTACCACCTCTATCACCACTATCACCACTCCTTCCACCACTCTTACCACCACTATCACCAATCCTACCACCACCATCACCACTCCTACCACCATTATCACCACTCCTACCACAATTATCACCAATCTTACCACCATCACCACTCCTACCATCACTATCACCACTCCTACCATATCTATCACCACTCCTACCACCACTATCACCACTCTACCACCACTATCACCATCCTACCACCACTCCTAGCATCACTGTCACCACTCTACCACCACTATCACCACTCCTACCACCACTATCACCACTCCTACCACCATCACCACTCCTACCACCATCACCACTCCTACCATCACTATCACCACTCCTACCATCACTATCACCACTCCTACCATCTCTATCACCACTCCTACCACCACCATCACCATTCCTACCATCACTGTCACCACTCTACCACCACTCCTACCATCACTATCACCACTCCTACCATATCTATCACCACTCTAACACCACTATCACCACTCTACAACCACTATCATCACCACCACTATCACCACTCCTACCACCACTATCACCACTCTACAACCACTATCACCACTCCTACCACCACTATCACCACTCCTACCACCATTATCACCACTCCTACCACCACTATCACCACTCTACCACCACTATCAACACTACCATCACTATCACCACTCCTACCACCATTATCACCACCCATACCACCACCATCACCCCTATCACCACTCTAACACCACTATCACCACTCAACCACTATCATCACCACCACTATCACCACTCCCACCACCACTATCACCACTCTACAACCACTCCTACCACCACTATCACCACTCCTACCACAACTATCAACACTACCATCACTATCACCACTCCTACCACCATTATCACCACTCATACCACCACCATCACCACTCCTACCACCACAATCATCACTCTACCACCACTATCACCACTCCTACCACTCTACCACCACTATCACCACTCCTACAATCACTACTACCACTCCTACCACCACTATCACCACTCGTACCACCACTTCACCACTCTACCACCACTATCACCACTCCTCCCACCATTCCTATCACCTCAAACTTACAAGACACTCCCGGACATCACTACTACTGCTTTAACGGCCGCTCCCTATCACACAGCACTGATAAGAAACCATCAAAAATAAAAGTCTTTCTCACCCCGTACACTCACCTTGTCCCGCAGCCTCCCTAACACCTCTTCCTTAGCGATTTATTTTCCAAACTACCCATCAGTATTCCCTGGTGTACTTCTTATGTCTTTTCAATATCGACATAGACTGCATAACACTCAAGAATACAGTAGCAGAATCAGAAATAAATCGGTAAGGAAGAGGTGTTAGTAAGCTTCCTAACCGTACCGAAATACCGCCCCTTGCGTCTTGGGGTTATATTAGGTAGTTCTTAGCACTTATTCTATAGCGATTTGGTCTGTACTTTTCACATTAGCATCAGTGTCACTTATGTACACACTATCCATCTTATCCACCAGCTCAAGAAACCTTTAAGTACACCTGCACAGGTGTATCAACCCCCGACACACCTGCGCGGCGTCTAATTAGTAGTCACGCAGGTAAACACTCTACCTTGTCTCCCGTAACCATAGGGTGGCATAACAAGAGGTGTCTGGGGCTATATCAGAGACTAGCCATTACCCCGAAGACAATGGATACTAGCTTATTTTCACCCCCACACCCCCACCCTATTCCCTACCCCCTTCCTCCCCCTCCCCCTCCTCTGCTTTCTACTCCCTCCCCCTCCCCCTCCTCTGCTTTCTACTCCCTCCCCTTCCTACTCTATCCCCTCTCTTTCCTACTCTATTCCTTTCCCTCTCCATCCTGTTTTATTCCCTCCCTCCCCCTACTCTATCCTCTCCTCCCCCTAATTTATACCCTCCCTCCTCCTACTTTACCCCTTCCCTCCCCCTGATCTTTTCCTTTCTCCCCCTCCTAGTCTACCCCTTCCCCCTCTCTATCCTCATTCCTCCCCCACCAGACCATGGAAAGCAACTTATAAAGACCTGAGATCAAATACTTTCCTTTATCAGTGAAAGAAATCCAAACTGTCTTTTTTTCTATCTCTAACCAATTTAACTCAGCTTAGAAGTAACGTAAAAATATATCAACGTCCTAAATAGACAGATGCTAGTAACGAAGAAGTGCTAGCCTCAGCAGGCGAGATATTGGCCTTACTCTCCTTACACGTGTACACATAAATACCGCAGTTCGTGTTGTGTGTGTGCATGTGATGTGTACATGTGTAACCCGGGCACAGGTGTGTTATAAACGAGTCACACCTGGACGCTAGAGTGGCCTTACCTGCCGTGTCCCTATTAAACACCTTTATATTTCTACAGGTGAACGTTTCCATTCTGATTCCACTTTTTCCGCCTCGCTATTTTTATATTTCATCCTCAAACATAAACCCAATTTGACAAACACGTTTCGCCACTTAACGTCACACTCAACATTATCTTTTTTTTACCTGTGACGTTCCTAATTAGTACCTACAAATATTTTTACCTGTTACTATTAATTCCCCTTTTAATTTCCCCTTTCGTCCTGCCTGATTTATAGTTCACTCCTAAATACAAAACCAATCACCCTATTCCCTTCACGCCTGGAATTATTTTATTTTTATCAGTGACATACCTAATAAAGATCCATACTTTTTTTTTTCATGTTCCTTCCTTCCTTTTTTCCTCCTTTTTTTTTTTGGTCACATCAACTCTTCATTCCACCATCGTAGATTCACATTTCTGAAAATATTGACTCCCTCTTCAAAGTCACATCACTTCATGTCTCTCACTCTCTCTTCTATCTCTCTCTCTCTCTCACCTCCCCAGTCCTCCACTAGTTTTTCTTCCTTCAATGGCTGACTCACTTTCCAGTCTGACCTTCCTGCAGATTAGCATACCTTCTCAAAATACAATACACCTCTTATCACTAAAGTCTTATAATTTCATCTTTACTTCAGCCCGTCTTACTCCTCCTTATCTGATCTAATCTCAAGTATTTATTTTCCTAAGTCAACCTCCTAAGAGATTTATATTCCTTAAGACACAACTTCTCCTCCCAAGTTACCTAAATTCATTTCTCTTTCACATACATCCAAATCTCTCTTTCTACACTGTGATGCTCATTTTCATTTCTCTCTACACTGCCTCTGTTTTGCTGGTTTTACATACACTCAAATATAAAGCTTCAATTCACACTAGTCACCCTATTTCACCTTTCACCCTCACCCTAACTCTCTCTCTCCCTTACCTCCTCACACTTAGATTTTTTTTTGTGTCAGTTAATTTCCTTTCTGATTTCACAATTTTCTAGTTTTGTATGCCTTCTCAGAAAAGAAACCTCTCTCTCTCTCTCTCTCTCTAACCTGAATAAAAAAAAACAACTTCCCTTCACACTAAAGTCACCCCATTCCACCTTTTCACCCTCCACCCCAACTTTCTCTCTCCTCCTACCCCTCCCTCTCTCTCTCTCTCCCCCTACCCCCACCCCCCTCACTCTCCCCACCCCCCTCTCTCTCTTTCACCTGGCCACCTTCACCTAAATACCTGGACACTCACTTCTGACACCTGATCGACGTCTCGGTTAATTCGCAGATGAGGAGATTATGTCTTTCTTGACGGGTTTATGACGCTTGTATCTCCCCGTTCCT
>NC_137066.1:1725000-1762500 GCF_032717465.1 Coenobita brevimanus
CTTATCTCGAGGTCCATGCATCTATCCCTGGACTGCTGGGCTGGGTCGAGTGAGACTTACGTATCTCACTCACCCTCTGACCCTCACACATCACCTCACCCTCCAACCTAGCCCTCGAGTCACCCTTAGACGTGGCCCTCGTAGCTCTTTCTCGAGGCCGAAGGTGGACACACACACACACACACACACACACACACACACACACACACACACACACACCAAACCAGAAGCCATATTTATAAAGAATTCGAACCAATTTACCGGAAAAACAAACCTCCATAACAGCTAAGCAACATAATAAATTCGTGTCATATTTTCCATTTACTCGTTTAAATATACAGTTTAAATTTAAGACAGTTTATAAATATGAGTCCTGGAGTTTATTTACTAACATTCTTAAGCTGAATAAAATCGCTTCATAAAGGAAAAAATAAACAGGAAAATATCAGGCTTTAAGAAGTCCAAGATTAAGAGAATTTATAAATGTGAGGGGAAAATAAGAAGGGAAAAATAAGCCAGGAAAAAGTCAAAGATTTTTAAAAGTTACATGAATGAAAAATGCAGCAGAAAAATGACACAGAATTGAAGGGATCCAAGCTTAAGAGAATTTACGAGGGGAAAATGCAAGCTTGGGACTTTATAACAATGAAGGGAAAACAGAAAAATGCCGTAGGAAGAGAGGAGGCTATAAAGACGCGGCCAGATTTCATTTTCCCCGTGGCGTGATGATCCCAGAGCGACTCCTGTGGGACTAATTTTATCGGCAGCCATTGATTGTGATGGCGGGGGTGTTATGGCCCCCAGCCCCGTACCCCCTGCTGACCCACGCTGCCCTCTGCTGACTCAAATCTAAGCTACACTCTTTCCTACACACATCTAAACCACCTACACATCGACACTACACCTACATTCCAACACACACCCTGTTCCCCACGTTGACCCAAGCTCCTCTCTGCTGACTCCAATCTAAGCTACGCTCTCTTCTACACCCACATAAACCACCTACACATCGACACTACCTCTACACTCATTTAATCTACACACCTTGTCCCCTATGTTGACCCAAACTGTTCTCTGCTGACACCAATCTAAGCTTCATTCTCTTCTACAGCCATAAAAACCATCTACACAAACATCAAGAGCCACATAAACCAACTACAGTATTGACACTACACCTACGCTCCTACACCCATTTAAACTACACCTCCTTTTCCCTATGCTGACCCAAGCTGACCTAAGAATAATAAACCAACAGAATAATCTACCGCTCCTGACCTACCTCCACACCTGCGTCTACTTCCACACCCACTTAAACCGCCGACAATTTCCTCGCTTAAAGTTACGCTGGTCTCACGCTGTTACAGTGTGTGTGTGTGTGTGTGTGTGTGTGTGTGTGTGTGTGTGTGTGTGTGTGTGTGTGTGTGTGTGTGTGTGTGTGTGTGTGTGTGTGTGTGTGTGTGTGCATCTTGTCCCAGGGCAATATTACTCACGATCTTACACTTTTAGTCTGTTTTTTCCACTACTTATTAATCATGGTCCTTATTTCACTGTTCATAAAAATAATAAATGAAATACGAACCATAACTGGCTGAAAATTTGGATACGATATTTAGAGATACAAAAAGAAAGAGGACAAAAATGCTGGTGGATAAAGAAATATGAAATACCAGAAAAAAAGAAAAAAACAATACTTAAAAGGTCCTATTCCAGGTGGCATAGGAGGTTTCGTAGCATTTTTTCCTCAGTGATTTATTTTGGACAATGCACCTTACTATCCTCTTGTTACTTCTTTAAACTGCTTTCATATGGACTTACCGTACTTTGCGTCATTAATATACAAGAGGATACTATGATGTGCAGAATAAATCGCTAAAGAAAAGGTGTTACGAATTACCTGGTCCACTCAGAACAGGTGTGTAAAGGGCAGGCGTCGTACTCACCACGTCTGGTGTGGAGGCGCCGTCGGTGTGAGTGGTGTCGGCCGAGGCCCGGCCAGCGGCGGCGGCCGCGGCGTTGTTGTTAGAATCACCCAAGCCGACTTGTGGGTCAGGCTTGGGGCCGTCTCGCTCGTCAATCACCAGGTCGATTGGCATTTTGCCCTTCAAACACGATATGTACCGGTGGCAGAAGTTGTCACACAGCTCGTGTACCTGTGGGGGAAGACACCACTCCTTAGTCACAGCGCCAGCAGACAAACAAACTCTGCACAACAAACTTAACACAAACACAGCACATCGGGGACATACAGAAGACGAGGTAAGTTAATGTACAATCACATCACACGGGCAGCATACACACAAACACTACACCACCAACTTAACACTAACACAGCACATCGGGGACACTGAGTAGAGAAAGTGAGTTCATGTACTATCACACCACTCCTTAGTCACAGGTGCAGCGTACACACAAACACTGCACCACCAACTTAACACTAACACAGCCCATTGAGGACATAGAGGGGAGGAGGTAAGTTCAATAAGTTCATATACCATCACAATTAAAACTATGGCGAACACTTCCCTGTCTCCTGTGATGTAAAATATATGCTAAATAATCTCCATATGGGATACAAAGGCACATGAAACACACAAAAGAAAAGTAAGGGAAGGAAGGATAGTCATGTTCTGGAAGGCAATATGCTCGTCAATATAATGATGGTAATGGATTCTCGATAAACTTTTCTTGATATTATCTGCCGTGGAAGTTTTCTGTGTCAAGTCAGAGAGATGCTGGTCTGAACTGCGAGGCGGGCTAAATGACACTAACGCATCACACTTTGGACACACAGAAGGGGCGGTAAAGTTCACGTATTATCGGAACCACAGCGCTGTCCCCTCTCCTGCTTCTCTCTCTACCTGAATATCACTGTGGGTAATCTGCTGTAATGGGGAAATAAATCGGTAAGGAAGAGGTGCCAGGGAGCCTTCACGTCGACGAGAATGCAGCACTTAATGACACACACACAGCAAACGGTGAGTCAAAAATGGGGCGCTGAATTTTTGGTTGCGACAGGAGGTTACTATTTCTCTCTCAGCTGAGTATAATCCTCAGGCGTTGGCTGGAATAGAAGACCAAGTTATCACGACCATGAAACAGCTCTTGGTACTGACACGGCACAGCAGGGAGCTCAGAAGGGGCGGTGGACGTGTGATGGAGCCCTTAACAGCGGTAGGAGAGGCGGGTCTGTGTGTGGGTCGGCCGCAGTACACGGATTAACAAGTGCTAACGGGAGGAAACCTTAAATCATGTGCAACCAATGGCGTCTGGTGGGGCAAAACACGATGCTGTGGGGATTAGGTGGTGGTGGTGAGGGCCAGGGACTGCCTACCCCCTTTAACCTGTCACGACCACGCGTCCGGGCGAGGGGGGCCTGGTGGAGTGAGGGGGGCAGGGGCAGGGGGAGAGAGGGTTGATACGAACACAAGGAAAACAAGGAGGGGGAGGCAGGGGGCGAGATGGGGTGAGGGGGAGGCAGGGGGCGAGATGGGGTGAGGTGGGGATAGGGTACAGGGTTAGGTGGGGATCGGGTGATGGGGGAGGTGGGGGTAGGGGGGAGGTTTGAGATGGGGGAGACTAGAGGGAGAAGCAGGGACTAGGAGACGAGGCAATGAAAGGAGGATCGTGGGGGGGGAGAAGGGGGAAAGACGGGGGAAGGGGAAGCAGGAATAGGGACGAAGTAGGGAAGTGGGAGGGGGGAAGTAGAGGGGACAGGATTGATATGAACACAAGGAAAACAACGATGGGAGGGAAGGTGGAGGGTGCAAGAAATGTATTAATGATCTGAAAAGCTTAAGCTGTGTATAAGACGGCTTGTTTATGCCTCTACCTTCACTCAAACAGAACCACATCACAACCAGAGTGAAAACTAAACGAAACAAAATGACTTACGATATTAACCAAGTGGAATTCAGATCTATTTATCGTAAGAACTTTTTTGGACAATTTGTAAACAATAGAAGAATAAGGCGCAAGGTAAATGTTGCATTATAATTATTTTTTGATATTCTTGGCATGATACATTTTTAGCTACACCTGAATATTGCTCAAGGGAATACTGCTCACTTACATACATATACATAATTCTCCCAAAACGATCAGTTTCTCCCTGTAATATATTTAACCTAATCTGACCCAAGACGTCTTAAATATTCCCTTCTCAAGCTCAAGACGATAAAAACGACCTGTGGAAAAAATGAACTCTAAATTTCACGTTACTAAAATTCAATCCATTTTATTTTAATGCATCCTGACGAGAGAAAGAATAAAATATTAAATCGAAATATTAAACCAGGCATAAAATTTCACTCGTCTTGGTTTATTCCGGGTTTATGTATGTAAAACCAAGGCGCCGGGAGACTATACATGTTGTTCCAAATTAGCTCACAGTTCGGCTTCCTCACATCCTCCCCTTAACCCTTTCAACGCCAGTCACCAGCAGCTGTTTTGGCGTGTGTGTGTGTGTGTGTGTGTGTGTGTGTGTGTGTGTGTGTGTGTGTGTGTGTGTGTGTGTGTGTGTTGTGCCGTCTTGTGTGTGCACGTATGTATGTATTTAAGCAAGTGTGCGCGCAGGATTAATAGTGTACTTATCTGCACATCTTGTACACTATAAGCTTATTGTTTGTTAAAATGAAAACCATTTAATCTCGACATACACAGAGGAGGACCATAGATTAAGATGATGATAATGATGATGATAATAATGATGATGATGATGACACTAAACATAGGCACCGGAAGGCAAAGAATCGCACGAGAAACGAGGTAGTTATGAATTCGTAGGTGTGGTTAGGAACGCGGTTGGAATGTGGTTAGCACCCTTTGACATTCCTGTTTGTACAAAGTGAACTATTAAGCCAGACAGCCTGAGGGAATTAGCACTATGGAGAGACAGCCCATGTACCTCTCGCTGTCTCTGTCTCAATACAAGGGCTGGTGTGTGTGTGTGTGTGTGTGTGTGTGTGTGTGTGTGTGTGTGTGTTAGAGAGAGAAAGAGGGAGAGAGAGAGAGAGAGAGAGAGAGAGAGAGAGAGAGAGAGAGAGAGAGGAATTTCTTACTCCTAGAATCCTACACTTTCTTATCGCACCTCTCTCTCTCTCTCTCGGGGGTAAACGAGAAAGAAGAGGTGGATATTCCTGCACCGATATTATCCCAATGATTCCTTTACAATATTCCTCTTGGGCTGCCCCCACTTTAAATATTCCTCACACATCACCACAACCTCTGCAGAAAAACCATAAGACGTAGGTGAGAGACAGGTGAATATTCTACCTATCTATTCTGTTGCCAGACGCTTGAATCCTGCAAGGGGTGGCCACAAACAAATCGCCTCCATGTCGCCCTGTCCCCCGCCATTTCACTGCCCTGCTCCCAGCTCACACACCCCTCTCTCATATACCTCTCCACCCCATTCCTCCATCTTAATATTCCAAAAATAATATTCTCCCTCTAGCACTCTTAGATGCAACACACAGCTAACTCCACACCCAGATCTACACCCAAACCTACACTACACTCAAGAACCACACTTCCCCGTACCTCATCACCGCACTTTCTACACAAAACCTTAGGGTGTATGAGAGAAAGAAGCGGATATTCGAGCCCCGCTAATCTCACTGTAGGAGGCCTGAGAATGGCTTTGTTATTGGCCAGATGGTGAAGGAGTTGCCGTGGCGGATCCGGGAACTGTGTGTAACTGTCAAGGTGCATTATGCGGCCGCCTGTGCTACGCCAAACCAGCTGCCGAGGTCCAAGGCGAGAGACAGCAGCCCTTCCCATCTCCCCCCTCCCTCCTCTCCCCCCCCCTCTCTCTCTCTAGCACCTACTCTCACAGTCTCTTACAAACGTTCCCACCATCAGCATCATCTCACCGCCCCTCCAGCAAACGTTTTCATCGCCTCCCGCAACGTTTCCCCTGCCACTGGAACGGTTTCATGGCCTCTCCTGGAACCTTCTTTCTCTCTCTCTTACCTCAACGTTCCATGTGGCACCCTTGTCATTCCTCTTCTTTCGTCCTTTCTCTTTCACTGGACCACCTCTTTCTCTCTCTCCTTTACCTCATCGTTCTATGTGGCAAGCCCTTGTCATTCCTCTTCTTTCGTCCTTTCTCTTTCACTGAACCACCTCTCTCTTTCTCTCTCTCTCCTTTAGCCTACCTCATCGTTCCATGTGGCAAACCCTTGTCATTCCTCTTTTTTCGTCCTTTCTCTTTCACTGGACCTCCTCTCTCTCTCTCTCTCTCTCTCTCTCTCAGACGCCGTAGCTGTCGGAATACCAGCGGCTGTCTTCACCCTCTGTCACTCGATATAAATGTGTGATATTTGGCTCGGCGTGGTGGCGGCCGCGTTTATTTTCAGGGGCGCGGTTTGTTTTGGTGATGGCGTCTATCCTCTTCATGCAAGTTGAACGCGGCCGCTGTCACTGGCTGGCCGAAGCGAAACCATAAGCGTTGATGTTTTTATTTTTCGTCCGTCATGTCAAAACAACGGGCGTGATGACTGCTCGTAACACATCACAGTGACCAACTTAACCAAGATGAACTTTACACGCTAATGGTATCTGGCATCCGCGCGGCGCTGTTGTCATCTCAGCGAGCATCGGGTTTTTGTCACATAGCATTTGGCGGTTGCTTATTTTACCCTCGGCCTGGGATTGGACCCTATTTAGGTATTCTCATAAGTAAGGGAGTTTAGTGGTTGAGCTGCACTTTGGACTCTGAGGCGGAAAGACGTCTACTTATCCTACTTACGGAAGGATCGAGAAGAAACTAAAATATGCCAGGGATTTTTTTCTTTTTTCATAATTGAACCTTTGCTACGCAGTTCACAGTCCGAAAAGAGAGAGAGAGAGAGAGAGAGAGAGAGAGAGAGAGAAGCTTCTAAAAAATGCGGAAGACTGACAAAAAGTAGTGAAACTGAAGAAAGAAAATGGCACATCTCGCCAAGAACTTTTTTTTCTCACTCACTGGCCTGCACTTTACTGCTGAACGCTTCGGTCACACACACACACACACACACACACACACCAAGAGACAAAAACCGAAAAACACAGACACAGAGAGCGTTCGACACAAAGAAATCAGCCAATCCCCTAATTACAAACTTTCGCCTCAAATCTCGCCGGGGTGGACAGTGACTTCGTGAAGGTCAGTGTCAGTCACCGCCTCGCCAAATTACGAGTAAATTATCACCGCCACGTACAGAATATAAACAATGGAAGGGGCTCAGTACCACTAAACTCTCGCCAACTGTAAGGGGTAGTCTGGAATCCCTCGTTTTAGGATCTGAAAACAAAATAAATAAATAAACAGTGAAAATCGTATCAGAATGGCACAGCAAAGCGCGGCTCATCAATTTCGTTTCCACAACACGCCCTGTCATAGAGTATTGATGCCAACATAATTAACATGATCAGATGTGTGTGCTCAATCACGTGTGCGCTCCGGAATACGCACATATGTATACCCACACGCGGCGTACACACACACACACTGCTCTTTTTTTCCTGTGTATGCCTGGATAGATACGCACACCAGTAACACGTACATCATTGTTGTTTCCGCGTACACCTGGATAGATACGCACACCAGAGGAAGGTATACACACCCATCGTTGTTTTTTCCCGTGTGCACCTGGATGGATACGCACATGAGGAAGGAAGGTATACATGACAATACGTTCATCTTATATTTTCCCGTGTGTACGAGAATAGATGTACACACGAGGGAGGCGGGTATACATGGCCTTTTTTTCCTTACATGTGGGTGTACTACAAATACACACGAGCGAGATGTAAGTTAGCAAGATAACACGCACACAGTTTGATTTGTGTGTGTGTGTGTGTGTGTGTGTGTGTGTGTGTGTGTGTGTGTGTGTGTGTGTGTGTGTGTGTGTGTGTGTGTGTGAATGAGTGAGGAAATAAATCAGAGAGAGCAAGGGGAAGGAAAAAAAACACTAGAAAATAATAAGACGATAAATAATAATTAAAGAGGAGATAAACAGCCATAAAGAAGACGTAGAAGAAGAGGGTACAGGTAAAATAAATAATAATGAGACAATAACTAAGAATTGGTAAAAAGATTATTATGTTCAATTGGTTTCACATGCACCTGGTACAGCTTGTGCAGGTGAGGTCTAGCTACAATTTCGGACGGTTACCTGGCCATTTCAGCTATTTTGACACCTTGGTTCATTCAAACATGTGATTATGTTAAGGATGCCACGTGTACCAAATGCTAGACCTCTGCTAAACACTGACGCTGTACCAGGTTTATGTGCTGCCAACTGTACAGGAAGGTAAAGAGTAATTTTAGAGGAATGTAGGAATTGTTCAGAAATACACAGAAAGGTAAATGTCAAAGGATGAAGGGGACAAAACGCAAAATGCATGAGTGAAATGAAGAATGGATGAAAACAAACGCGAGCCAGTGTGCAAAGAGAGAGAGAGAGAGAGAGAGAGAGAGAGAGGAAAATGAGGGTAGAGGAACACACGAAAAATCAAGGAATAACAGAAGACAAAGGACGATGTATTACAGAAATGATGAACAGATGTAAACAGAACACGAAAGACTGTGTTAAGAAGAAAAGGGAGACGAAGAGAAATGAAAGAGACGAAAAATTAAAAGGTAGGTAGTTAAAAGAGAGAGGGAAGGGCGAACAGATATTGATCATGGACGAAAAGAGAGACAAAAGTAAGAAAGAGAGGGAAGAAAGAAAAAAAAGAGAAGGAAATGAGAGAGGAGAGAAAATGAGAAAAATACAAAAGAGGACAGAGAAGAGAGGGATTGCGTGTAGTAATGAGAGAGAGAGAGAGAGAGAGAGAGAGAGAGAGAGAGAGTCGAAAATAAAATGGCCGAGGCAACAACACTGAAAAGAAAATGGATAAACCCAGAGCATCAAAGGGTAAGCAAAAAATGGCGACATGTGAGAGAGAGAGAGAGAGAGAGGGGGGGGGATTTTTTTTTTTCAAATTTGTGGCAGATATGAGTAGACGAAAATTTTGCAAAAGAGAAAGCGATAGCGGAACGAAAATGGGGGTCCAGTGGGGGATGGAGGGGGCAGTGGGGGGTGAAGGGGGCAGTGGGGGGTGAAGGGGGGGCAGTGGGGGTGTGGAGGGGGGGCAGTGGGGGGTGAAGGGGGGCAGTGGGGGGTGAAGGGGGGCCGTGGGGATGTGGAGTGTGGAGGGAGCAGTGGGGGTGTGGAGAGGGGGGCAGTGGGGGGGGGGATTGGAGGGGATACCGCAGCAGTTTCCAACCTCCCTTCCACAAAATACATTCCGCTGGAATTAAAAATGGCGATCCCTCGTGTGTCTGACGTGAAAATTACACACCGCGAAAATACACAGCCCCGTGCCCAATAATGGAGGTTTCTGTGCATGCTTTAGGCAGTTTGTTTCCCGTAACATCTCTTCCTTTGCGATTTATTCCCCTTATAATTCAATGTACTCAATGCAGTTTTATTTCGTTGACCATAATATTGTCGTTTTAAGGGGCTCCTTAAAACCTTTTCCTTAGCGATTTATTCATATTACTGATGCATGAGTATCGTGGGGTTTTTTTTCGGGAAACATATTTTTCCTTATTATTATTCATTTTGGTTTTAAAGTCTTATTTTTGATTGCCCTGATTTTTGATATTTTTCATTGTTACTGTTGGACACACACAGACACAGACACACAACACCCCCCCACACACACTTATACACTCCTCCCCAACACCATCAACACGCACTCAAATTTCCCCCTCCCACAACCCCCCCCACCACACACACTCCCTCTCCCCCTCCTCCCCAGCACACAGCAAACAGGCACACACAGCACCTTATCACATGCACCATCAACAAAGCTCCCTCCCCCTGCCGCCACCCTCTCTATAATGCTTAATAATTACAAGATAATGACGCCAGAGAGAGGCCTTAGGGGAGGGGGTTGGTAATCTGCTAACTTCCAAAACGGGTCTCTCTCTCTCTCTCTCTGCACACACACACACACACACACACACACACACACACACACACACTCACTCCTCTTCCTCATGTACACACTTGCAGTACCATATTTACGGTGTTAAGCTATCTTGCATCTTTCCACATACCTCTCACTCCACCTAGCGTTACGTGTATGATTCACCTACACACACACACATACACACACATACACAGTAACTTGCATGTACATTCACGCACATACACTCACACTTACTAAGCTGCATTAACACTTCTGACAACCCCCCCTGCTTACACACATAATTCGCTGGTCCACACACACACACACACACACACACACACACACACACATACTCGTACTGATGGGATTAGAGAAACATGAACCCACAAATAAAACTCTCTCAGACTCTAATAAAATCGTCTCAATATAACAAGAAAATATAATCGAGCAATTTCCGAAAAAGGCGTCTAAAAAAAAATCCACGCGAAGGTCTACCAGGTGTCACTGAAATACCTGGGGAGACGCGACAGTTGGGGAGGTAAGGGGATGGGGGTGACAGGGGAGGGGAAAAAACTGAACGTCCTCCCTCTATACGTCTGGCGAGATGGGGAGAGAGAGAGGGTAAGGGAAGAGGAACGAGAGGACGAATGGGGAGATGAGAGGGTGAGGGGAGAGGAACGAGAGGGAGGAAGGGATGGGGTGACGGGAGAGATAGGGAGGAGGGTATGGGGAGAGAGGAGATAGGGACGGAGGAAGGAAGGGGAGAGGGGAGAGAGGGAGGGAGAAGGTTAAGAGGAGGGGGATTAGATAAGAGGGAGGGAGAGAGGAGGAAGTGGGATAGGTCAGAAGGGGAAGTATGAAGGAAGAGGAGGAAAGAGGGAATGAAAGAAGATTTGGAAAGAAGTGTGGATGAAAAGATGAGAGAGAGAGGGGGGGGTATGGTGTTAGGGTACGTACCGTGTGTCTGTAGGGTAAGCCAAGAAAGGAAAAAGAAGGGGTGATGACGGAGGGGAGGGAAGGGAAGGGAAGGGAAGGGAAAGGGAGGGAGGGAAGGGAAGGGAAGAAAGGAGAAGGGAAGACAGGGGATGGGAGGGAAGGGAAGGAGGAAGTGAAGAGAGGGGATGGAAAGGGAGGGGAGGGGGTAGTGGGAGGGTGATGGGTACAAGTGAGGGGAGGGGAGGGGGTAGTGGGAGGGTGATGGGTACAAGTGAGGGGAGGGGAGGGGGGGAAGGGGAGGGGAAGAGGGGATGATGAAGCAGTAAAAAGAGGCGGTGTAGCGTGAAAGAGAGGGGAAGGGGAAGGGGAAGGGGAAGAGGGAGAGGAGAGGAAGAGGAGAAGGAAGGGCAAGGAAGAAAAGGAAGAGGAAGGGGAAGGGAAAGAGGAATTAAAGATGCAACGAGAAGAAAAGACTTAGCATGGAGGAAGAGGGAAGGGAAAGGGGAGGGGGAGAGGAAGGAAAAAGGGTAAGGGAGGAGGAAGGGAAGGGAAAAGAGGTGGGGAGGAGAAAGTGGGTAAGGAGAAAGGGGGTAAGAGAGGAGGAAGGGAAGGGAAAAGAGGTGGGGAGGAGAAAGTGGGGAAGGAGAAAGAGGGTGAGGGACAGGGAGGAGAGAAGGAAGGAGAAGGGAGGATGCCTGAAGGAAGAACAGAGGAAGCCCTGAACATTATAATAATTTCTTGTGTTTTTCTCTATAAATACATGAAGAACGCTGTGTCAAAAATTATATACACGGCGTCGCTCCCTTCCTGAATTGACCAAAGGATATATACTTAACATATAAACACTAGAATTAGCTAACATTAAAACAGATAAACACATAAAGCTTTGAATATACTTACCTATAACATGAGACTGAGAACAAGCATTGATTAGATTCACATAAAAACATACGGTAAATATAATGTTAATGGCTGAGAAGAAGCTGTAAACATTATTCTTAATTCAGTAAACATTTAGATACAATTTACTGACTAAATAAACAATAACTTATCCCTAGCCAGACGACATAATCCCATAAGGGGTGGGGGTTTGTCTCTGAGTTAGCTGTTTTACGGGGAGGGGCACTAACCCTCCGCCAACCCATTTGTTGACATGTAGGGAACACGTATGGGTTGGTTATATGGTTACCACCCAGCGCTGCAAATGGTTTCCTGGCTTACAGGAAACTATCAGACTTGTCACTCAATGTAAAGCCACCTGAAAAGGAAAGAAGAGTAATAAAAAGTGACAAGAAAAATGGGAGAAATAGGAAGAGAGGAGAGACACAGAGAAAAAATGATAAAGGTGAAAGAAGCAGTAGGTAGCGCTACATGAAGTGAGTGGATGATGGTGAAAAACAGGAAGAGAGGAGGGCAGACACAGAAAAAGAATGTTAAAGGTGAGGAAACAAGCAGCACTACAGTACATTAAGTGAGTGGATGATGGTGAGGAATAGGAAGAGGAGGGCAGACAGAAAAAGAATGGTGACGGTGAAGGAAGAAGTAGGTAGCGCTACATCAAGTGAGTGGATGATACTCGCCACCACCTGCCACCAATAAATACTCACTTTTTCTAATTCTAAAAGATGAAACCGGAGAACCTGGATTGCTTGAACCATCTGTGGGGAGAAAATTGGGAGAAAAAAATTAGCGACAAAAAGGTGGAATAGTTAAAGAAGCTCCCTAACACCTTCTCCTAAGCGATTTACTTTGTCTACCTTACTGTCCTCTCTTCTGCCATACTCTGCATCAACAAAATACAAAAGGATATAACCCAACCACATTCAAAAATAAATCGCAAAGGAAGAGGTGTTAGGGAGCTTCATTAACCAACAAGAATACCTGGCTACGTCACTCGATACCTGTGCTTATATCCATACCGACACATATTATTGTTATTGTTATTATTATTATTATTATTATTAGTATTATTATTATTTTATCCGTATGTGGTATGGGCGGCCGACTGCTTAGTGCAACCTCACCCAACCCCTTGCAACCTCACTCGACCCCTTGCAACCTCACTCAACCCCTTGCAACCTCACCCAACCCCTAGCAACCTCACTCAACCCCTTGCAACCTTACCCGACCCCTTGCAACCTCACTCAACCCCTTGCAACCTCACCCAACCCCTAGCAACCTCACCAAGCCTTGCAACAATATCAGAACAGCTATCTGGTGGCCGCCTTGCACGAGGGAAGCTGGGTGTCCTGAGGCAAGCTGAGGCCAGGGTGCTTTGAAGGTTATTTGCATATTAAGAGGAGGTGCATCCGCTCTGGTCTCGGCGTCTGACAGGGCCCTCCAATCACACAAAATGGTGCTCTATCAACCTACCTACAGCCACAATTATTACTCTTCCCTCTAATACTTCCTTCTTGCAACCTCACCTAACCTCCTGCAACCTCACCAGATCCCTTGCAACCTCACCAAATCCCTCTTCTTCTAGTCACACAAAATGGTGCTCTTCCAGGCTACGATTATTACTCTCCTCTTAGACTTCCTTCTTGCAACCTCACCTAACCCCTTGCAACCTCACCAGACCTCTTGCAACCTCACCAAATCCCTCTTCTTCTGGTCACACAAAATGGCGCTGTCACTCTACAGTAAATACCACCACAATCATTACTTTTTCCTCTTATATTTACCTCTTGCAACCTTACCTAACCCGTTGCAACCTCACTACTACTCCTCTCTTTTATTTCCTCTTAGATATTCCTCTTTTCTTAATTCCCTCCGCCCTGATCTTCCCCACATACTTCCCTCCTTCCTAATCCTTCGCCATATACTTCCCTCCTTCCTAATCCTTCGCCATATACTTCCCTCCTTCCTAATCCTTCCCCATATACTTCCCTCCTTCCTAATCTTTCCCCATATACTTCCCTCCTTCCTAATCCTTCCCCATATACTTCCCTCCTTCCTCTCAGGGTAAAAATAACCCTTCTTAAGATTTTTATAACTTAAGGTGTATTAAGATGCAGTGCGCCTTCCATCGTAGTTCATATATGGTATCAGGCACTGAAAAATATATATACATTGAGAGAGGGGTTCATTTGACTGGGTATTTTCCCAGCTCTCTCTCTCTCTTGACCCCTACCTCACTCCATCCTTAGGTGTGAAACGATGATGGCGATGATAATAATGATGACGAAAATCCCTCTACAAACTCTCATCAGGTTGTGCTTATTCTCCTTCATAGCATTTAAGTACTATCTCCCAGGACTTAAGTAACACCTACCTCAAGACGCATTGATCTTACAGTTGTCTTTAAGATACTCAAAGGTTCTTAAGTGTGATTTCCTTCGTAGTATAAAACTTCTCTTAGGCTAGAAATAAAAGCTTTCTTAATATGATGGTGGAGTGTGCTAAGTGTGTCATTTCCCTCGTAAATTACCTTTCTCTCTCCCTAGCATTACCGTTCTCTCCCTTCCTAGCATTACTGTTCTCTCTCTCTTCCTAGCATTACCTTTCTCTCTTCCTAGCATTACCTTTCTCTCTTCCTAGCATTACCTTTCTCTCTTCCCAGCATTACCTTTCTCTTTTCCTAGCATTACCTCTCTCTCTTCCTATTATACAAATTCCCTCATGTAAAAAATAAGAGGCTTAAAGATGCTATTGGTATGTGCTAAGTGAGGGACCAGGAACATTAGGACGACCACAACGCGCCTGGCATAAATCAAACTCACGTTCCAACTCTGTTTACGAAGGCTGGGCAGGCCGAAGGGGTACACCTAGAGCGGCGGAACGGTGTAAGGCTGACAGACGGGTGGTGGGAAGATGAGGGATTGAGATGGGAGATTGGGGAGGTTAGATATGGGTATGTGAAAGACTGGGAGCTTGAGAGGGAGAATGGGGAGGTTAGATATGAGGTGAGAGGCTGGGGAGCTGAGTGGAGACGTTGGGGAGCTTGAGGTTTGGGAGGCGAGGGAGTTAAAAAGACCGGAATGGCTGGGGAGATGAGGGGTTGAGGACTGGCTGAGGAGCCATGGGGTTGGATATGAAGGTTGGGAGCGTGGGAAGGATGGGGAGGTTAGGAGGTTGGGGAGAAAAGTCTGAGGAAGTGAAGGAGTTGAGAGACTTGAGTGGTGAGGGGTTGGGAAGGGAAGGTCTGAGGTGGTAACAGATTGGGGAGGGGAGGGATAGGAATGGTGGGGGAGGGAGGGATGAGGGAGGGGTGGGGAGGTGGGGTGTGGGTGTGGTCAGGGTGTAAGGGTACATCTAAGACGGTGAGGAAAGGTGCAAAGGTGATGGACAAGGGGGGGGGGATGAGGGAGTAAGGGAGAAGTCAGGGATAAGGGAGGGATAAGGGGGAGAGGCTGGGGTGTTACGATACTATCCACTCTATATCCACCCAACTCATCCTACCATCACCCTGCCAACCCTCCACACACCCTTCCACCCTACACCCAGCTAGCTCACCCTAGCATCACCCCTCACAGTCCACTCACCTTAAAATCACCGTTCCACCCTACCCCCACCCAACCATCATCCAACCTACACTCACCCTACCATCTTCCAAGTTACACCCACCCTACCAGCATTCTACACCCAGTCTCCCCACCCTAGCATCACCCCTTCATTCACCCCGCCAGCCAGGCCAACTGTCACCCCGTCAAGAGAGGCGTGCCTGGGCCTTCACGCCTCCCGCTGCCTGGTACCTGGGGCCTGCCAGGACGGGCCACGGAGCAGTCAGTTACGGAGGCGACGAGGCTGTGGGATTATGGGCGTCGGAACTAGCAGACAGGCAGGTTGGGAGAGGTAACTAATAAAATCATGGGGAGGCAGGCTAACTCGACCCGCCCCCCACCTGTCCTGCCTACCCTCGCACCCTGCCTCCCTCTGTAATCTGCCTCACCCCGACCCCTAACCTACTTTGCCTATCTCACTAGCTGCTGCCCACCTGCCTCCCTCCCTCCCACCTACCTACGTACCCTCTATACTCACACACCTGCCTTACCTACCTACTCTCTCTCTCTCCACACACCTACCTAACCCCTCCAGCACCCTACCTACCCTTGTAAACCACCCACCTGCCTGCCTCACCTACCCAATGCCCTACCTATCCTTCCTCTTACCCACCCACCTGCCTCACCCACCTCCTGTTCTCTTTACCTACCCATCTACCTCACTCACCCTCTACCCACCTGCCTACTTCATCTACCTACGCTCTCTACTGTTACCCATCTACCTGGTTCACATACTTACCTAGCCTGCGTACTCTCTCTATCCACTCCATCTGCCTCACAAACTACCTCCTCCCCTTCACATACCTCACAAACCCCCAACCCCACCACCTACCCCATCCACCACCTCCATCATCCATTCCTCACAAAACACCACCACCACCACGCCATCTACCTTATAAACCCCCGACCCCACTACCTACCTCACAGTCCACCTCCACCCTTCCAACTACCTCACAATCCACCTCCACCTACCTCACAAACCAGCTCAACCATCCACTCCTTACAAAATACCACAACCCCTCCACCTGTCACAAACCACCTTCAACCATCCACTCCTCACAAAACTTCATCCCACCACCTCCCTCACAACCCACCGCCAACCCCTCCACTTCCCTCATCCACCACCTCCACCCCTCCACCTGCCCCAGCCACTCACCTTTCCTCCAGGACTGTAATCTCGCCCAGGTATCGTGTTCGGAGCCAGGCCCTCCTTCTCACCTGTAATCAAGCCTGCTATCCTACGTGTAACAAGACCAATCCTAATATTGTCAGTCCTTCAGTTTAGTCACCTTTTTACATGTTCTGTTTTCCTACTAAATCCAATGAAAATTAAAGAAGGAATGCCCGCTTAAATCCCATGGGTATCTGTAAATCCATCTATCTATTGCCAGACGCCTTAATCCCGTAAGGGGCGGCAACAACCAAAACGCCTCCATGTCGCCCTGTCCCCCACCATTTCACTGCCCTGCTCCGAGTTCACACTCCCCTCTCTCATATACCTCTCCACTCCATCCCTCCATCTCTGTAAATCTCCTTTGCCAATTTTCCTCAATTTACAGTAGCAAGATTATGAAAGAGAGCTATGACAATTTACAGAGCATCTCTAACCTATTAACTCTGCCTCTGTACTCTCGCCCCTAACAACAGTACCTCCTTATTTCACACACATATTTGTCCCTGAACACTATCAAGCGACAATGGAACTACCAAGAACTTAAAAAAAAAAAATGCTCCGACTCATCCCAAAACTAACGAATGTTACTCACCAAATTTTCCATCCCAAAAACCAAGTAAAAAAGATCCGATTCTTCATATATAGCTAAAATCGTCAACGTGGCATGAAATTCTTGATCCAGTTCCAAATAGATAAATAGACAAATAATTAAACCACAATATCTATCACGAACCCAAGAACCAAAGCATCAATTCATACTCTTGGCTCTACCTTATAAAAACCAGAAATTTTAACATTGTATAAAACTCTGGACCACAAATCTAAATACACAAATAAATATCCTACACACACACGACCACCACCACCACCACCACCACCACCACCAGCGGTCCACAACACGAACCCAGGACCCCCGAAGCCACCACCAAACCGCAGGCAGCCCGAAGCGTGACAGGGAACCATTTCTGCGGCCATCAACACACAGCCCCCAGTGAGAATGTTCATGTACTGCAGAGCCAAGGCCCAAATTACAACATTAAGCCATTACATACAAATCCTCGCTTAAATGGGTCGGGGGAGCGTGATGTAGTGCCCTCCCTCTCAGCTCTATAAGGCTCTAACATGTGTCTATGGCCAGTAGTCTTAGAGCTCCTATTCTCGGTGCTCCCTAACACCTCTTCCTTGCCGACTTATTTTCTGGATAGGGTTGGTCTACACTGAACGTCATTTATGAAGAGTATGACGATATTTGAATGACCTAATCAACACACACTTCCCCCTCCCCAACCAACTAACTCTCCTGTCCTCCCCCTACACCCCACTCTCCCTCTCCCTCCCCCAAAACTAACTCCCTTTCCTCCCCTCCCCCTGCAACCCACCCAACCATCTCCCTTCCTAAAAACTAACACTCCCTTTCTCCCCTCCTCCCCAATAACTAACTCTCCCTCCTCTCCCCTCCCTCCTCGTACAATCCTCTTTCCCCTCTCTCTCTGTGCAACCCCCTACCCCCTCCCTTCCCCATAACAACTCCCCTCTCTCCCCCTCCCTCCTCGTACTATCCACTTTCCCCTCTCTCCCTTTGCAACCCCCTACCCCCTCCCTTCCCCCTAACAACTAACTCCCTCTCTCCCCCTGCTACTCCCTACCTCCTCCTTTCCCCCTAACAACAAACTCCCCTCTCTCCCCTTGCGACTCCTTACCCCTGCCCTTCCCCTAACAACTAACTCCCCTCTCTCCCTCTGCAACCCCCTACCCCCTCTCTTCCCCCTAACAACTAACTCCCCTCTCTCTCCCTCACCTAAGCTCACCTGCACATTAACTAATTAGCAGTCAAGCGGGGCCACCTGACCGTCACCCGCCAGGTAACTATCCAACCCAAACATAACCACAATAACTCCCTCATCATCCGCGTTACCTTGTCAGCGGGGGCGATAATAAGGAAAATAATGAGGCTAGTAAAACGAGGGAAAGTCAGTGCTAAAGGTACAGTTATTATAAATTGTTATGGACCGGGACACGTAAAGGGGGGGGGGGATTAGGGACCAGGATTTCTGTCGGTTAAGGAAGCTCCCTAACACCTTTTCCCATGCGATTTAGTTTGCTTATTGCACCTCGCTCTCCTCTTTGAAGTTAAGTAAATCCTTCCAACATCCTAAGTAAACGTCAGGCAGAGAGGATTAGGGATTCGTATTCTCGTCGGTTAAGGAAGCTCCCTAACACCTTTTCCCATGCGATTTAGTTTGCTTATCACACTTCACCGTCCTCTTTGAAGTTACATTAATCCTTCCAATATCGCCACACTCCACATAAATAACCTACAAAAGGATTAGGGGCCCGTAGTTAAATGAAGTCCCTTGACATCTTTTCCTAAGCGATTTAGTCTGCTTATTACACCTTACTGTTCTTACACAAATCCTTCCAATATCGCCATACTCTGCATATATAACATACTAAAGGATATTAACTACTCATACCCAAAAATAAATCGCTAAGGAAGAGGTGTCAGGGAGCTTTCTAACACAAGCCTAGGGTACGTCTTCTCGTTGGTAAAGGAAGCTCCCTAACACCTCTTCCTCGCTGATTTATTTTTGAAAACACCTCCGCTAATACCAATACACCAGTCCTGAATTATTCCTAGCTTGTATTCAATATGGACGGTGGGTGTTGGTGCGCAAGTGGTGACATGTGAAGGTGTATGGTATGCAGGAAGACTACTGTGATGCCTATGCCCAGGGTTGGAAAATCTTAATACAGAAACAAAGCTAAGAAGTAAAATCATCATTATCATCATCATCCTCACCACAATCACCATCATCATCATCATCACCACAATCACCATCATCATCATGATAATTACCACTATCATCATCATCATCATCATCATCACCACAATCACCATCATCATCATCATCATTACCACTATCATCATCATCATCATCATCTACATTATCGTCATTATTATTATCATTATCACCACAATCATCGTCATCATTACCACTATCATCATCATCATCATCATCTACATTATCGTCATTATCATCATCATTATCACCACAATCATCGTCATCATTATCAACATCATCATCATCATCACCACAATCATCATCATCTACATTATCATCATTATTATCATCACCATCATCATCATCATCATCATCATTTTCCCACACATAGGAGAACTTCACATAAAAAAAACAGCAAAAAAAGAAAAAAAGAAAACAAAAACTCACACATTAGGTCCACCTGAGATGAAAATTAATCATAAAAATTCATCCTTAAAAATTCAAAAATATATATACAGAAAAAAATTATTGAAAAAATGAAAAATAAAAATAAATCGTACTATATATATAAGAAATTGATGAAAAAAAATAATTCGTGTATATATATAAAACTGAATTACCTTAAATTATATTACTAAAATTTCGAAAAAATCTTACCTGCCCTGAAATTAAGGAAACTCACCTGTAACCCCTTCAGCCCGAGAACCTATTTTTTTTTTTTACCCATTTCCAAACGATTTGATTTAGTTCCCGAAAATCCTCTCTTCTCAGCTGAATAAAATCGTCTGTGTCTGATAGATAAATAAAGATGGATAGATAGATAGATAGAGAGTGAGAGGCTGAGATAATTATAGATACACAGACTTAGATAGACAGATAAATAGATAGACAGACAGACAGATAGATAAACAGAGAGAGAGAGAGAGAGAGTCCTCGAGCTGAAGGGGCTAAACTCAGCACACGAGCTCAGCAATTTCCGTCCTTTCCCTTCAATATAACGTTTGTTTGTTTGTCTCTTTCTTATTCTGGCTACTGATGTGATTTTACAAGCTGGTCTATACATTACGCATCTCAATTCTCGTGTCTGGGGGGTACGGCTCAGTCTGCTGGGGTGGGCCGAGTAGATATTTTGGCCGTGTGAGATTCTTAGTTACCTATGCATTAAGTAGATGTTTTAAGGTAGATTTTATTGGGTTATTTGAGGTAGAAAGGGGTAGATTGTGGTGTTGAGCCATTGCGGGAGGACACGAGACTAGACTGCGTTATAATGGACTGTACTGTGTAAAAAATAGCATTATATGGAAGGGTAAAGTCCTTACTAAAATGGTTATTATTATTACTATTATTATTATTATTATCATTATTATTATTATTATTATTATTAATTATTATTATTATCATTTTTACTATTATTATTATTACCCGGAACTATAATTACTTTTATTATTATTATTGTTATTATTATTATTATTACGACTACTGCCACTACTTTTACCGCTACTGCAACTACTACTACTACTATCATTACTACTACTACTACTGTTATTATTATTATTTTATTATAATTATTATCATGACTAAACCCTTCCCTACAAGAATCCACAGCTGAATAAAATCGTCTGAAGTCAGCCAGAATAAAAAAAAAAAAATCATCAAAAACCCTTGTTAATAAATGCCCAGGCTCAGACGAACGTGAACCCAGTGGACTGCAGGCTGAAGTCACCCCTCTCCCCCTATCCTTTTGGGGAGGTAGGGAGGGGAGGGGAGGGCAGTGGAGCGGCCCAGTCGTCTCAGCGCCACCACGTGAAGGCGTCCCTCTCCACCACAAGCACCACCACACACCCTCAATGGTTAAATAGAAGACAGAAAACGTGGAATTACTTACTAAGCTATCAAGTTCTGGATTTGCCTGATAATATGGCTTCTCCTGCCTAATCTGTAAAAGCAAAATGTTGGCCTAAGTTGGTGAGCAAGATGGAGGACATTTTTGAGGCTGCCTGTATGAAAAAAAAATAATAAGAAGAATAACAAGAATAAAAAAATGGGAGAAATTAATATCACCTAGAAATGGAAAATGAATGAACCTGGGCGGCCTCAGATGGGTGTATGGGAGGGGTGAGGGGAGATGAAGTGGAGTGAGGGGAGGTGAAGAGGGGTGAGGGGAGATGAAGAGGGGTGAGGGGAGATGAGGAGGGGTGAGGGGAGATGAAGAGGGATGAGGTGATGAAGAGGGGTGAGGGGAGATGAAAAGAGGTGAGGGGAGAAGAGGGGTGAGGAGAGATGAAGAAGGGAGATGAAGAGGGGTGGGGGAGATGAAGAGGAGTGAGAGGAGATGAGGAGGGGTGAGGGATGATGAAGAGGAGTGAGGGGAGATGAAGAGTGAAGGGGAGATGAAGAGGGGTGAGGGGGAAATGGGAGAAATAAAGGGGTGTGGGGTGATGGAATGAGGAAGCGGAGATAGAAGGGGGTGAAGGGAGAGATGAAATGGGTTATGGAAGAGACACAGGGGAGCAGACATAGTGGAGAGTGAGGGGAAGAAGGAATGGAGATGAGGAGAAGATGGAATGGCGATGAAAGAAGATGGGGTGAGGGGAGAAATGGAATGGGATACGGGAGAGACAGAAGGAGAGAGAGGTGGAGGAAAGGAGAGACAAAGAACAGGTGAGGGGAAGAAGATAGGGGGATGAGGGAAAAAATGGGGGGGAGTGGAGGGGTAGGAAGAACGGGGTGGGAGAGAGACTGATGAGGGAGGGAGTATGAGGTAGAGAATAATTGGGAAGGGGGAGAGAAAACCAGGAAATAAATAGTATATGGTGGGGGAGATGAGAAAGGGAGATGGGGATGACAGGGAAGGAGGGGGAGAGAATGATGAGGGGAAGGAGACAAAATCAGAGGATAAAAAGGAGGGGGGGGGTACAGTGATGACGATGAGACACAGAAGAGGGAGAAAATGAAGGAGGTGAACTGTGATGATGGGCTGGAGATGAGTACGATGATGGGGCGAGGGGTCCAAACACAAATCAATGGTACAGCTGCAGATGGTGGTGAAGGATGAACAACTTACCATGCTGTCAACTTCCGGGTGTGAGTAGTAATATGGTTTCTCGTGACGAAGCTGCATGGTGGGGGGGAGAGACACAAAGGATATCCACTTTAGCACAGCAGTTGAATTTAGGGGTGTGGGAGGTGCAGTGTGAGGAAGAGGGGGTGTGGGAGGTGGAGTGTGAGGAAGAGGGGGTGTTGGAGGTGCAGTGTGAGGAAGAGGGGGTGTTGGAGGTGCAGTGTGAGGAAGAGGGGGTGTTGGAGGTGCAGTGTGAGGAAGAGGGGGTGATTAAGAAGGAGTAGTGTGAGGTGGAAGGATGATTAAGAGGGAGTAGTGTGAGGTGGAAGGGTGATTAAGAGGGAGTAGTGTGAGGTGGAAGGGTGAATAAGAAGGAATATTGTGAGGTGGAAGGGTGAATAAGAGGGAGTTAGTAGTGTAAGGTGGAAGGGTGACTAAGAGGGAGTAGTGTGAGGTGGAAAGGTGAATAAGAGAGACTGGTGTGAGGTGGAGTGTGAGAGGGAAGGAGGGGTGATGAGACTGGTGTGTGAGTTGAAGTGTGGCGGAGGAAGAGGGTGATGTGAAGTGTAAGAGTGTGTGAGCTGGAGTGGACTAAATCAGTTAAGTGAAGGGGTTAAGACAACAAAGGTGACCAAAATCGGTTGGTATAAGCAAGAATGAAGTAGAAAATAATGTTATTGTAGTTGGTGTTAAATATTCGGTGTTAGATTGTGATGTGGTGTTAGTGGAGGTGGTATGAGTGATGTGGTGTGGTGTTATGTGTGATGTGGTGTCAGTGGAGGTGGTATGAGTGATGTGGTGTGGAGGTGCTATGAGTGATGTGGTGTTAGTGGAGGTGTTATGACTGAAGTGGTGTTAGTGGAGGTGTTATGAGTGATGTGGTGTGGAGGTGTTATGAGTGATGTGGTGTTAGTGGAGGTGTTATGAGTGATGTGGTGTTAGTGGAGGTGGTATGAGTGATGTGGTGTTAGTGTTATGAATGATGTGTTAGTGGAGGTGCTATGAGTGATGTGGTATTAGTGGTATGAGTGAGGTGGTGTTAGTGGTATGAGTGATGTGGTGTTAGTGGGGGTGACAGACGAGTGGTGTTAGGTGTTAGAGGTGATAATAATAAACAGGATGAGCATAAAATATTCTTAAATCTACCACCTGTAACGAAAGTACATGGTTAAGAATTACATAATAATATACTAATTGTAATAAATGTAATATGCAATGTAATTATCAGGCTGGGAATATAACTGATACATTAATTTAATAAGATAAAAGGCAAAATAGATGTTACCTTGAACTTTGAATAGATAGAAGTCAAAAACAAACTTTGAATAAATCTAAAAATCAATTTCCAACTTTGAATGAATCTAAAAATCCATCTCTTACTTTGAATAAATCTAAAAATCTATCTCTAACTTTGAATACAATCTAAGCCATATTTTTATCTGTGAATGAAAAACACAGGCCAAAAAAATCCTATATATATAATGTAGTCAAGATAAAGATGAATTTTAACCTCAATTCAAAATATTAAAATTTATATATTCAAATCTATGGTTACTCTGACTTTGAATATCTAAAAAAAAAAAAAAAAAGAGAGAGAAGAAATGATTGATACAGAGGTTTAATAAGCTATGAAACATTAATTTTAAAGTGTGTTAAAATTTATAATTCTGTGATAATATTTCTAAAGATAAACTGCAAAAGATATTAGAGAGAGAGAGAGAGAGAGAGAGAGAGAGAGAGTTCACACCTGGTTACTAAGGGATCTTGACACTTGTACGAGCAATAAAAGACAATTCGCTAAACATGGCAAGGCGTGGCCACTCACACAGCCAGCGACAGCATCTAATATCATTCATTCTCTCTTACCTCCCTCCCTCCCTCCCTCCGTGCTGCTCCCCTCCCTCCCTCCCTCCCTCCCTCCGCCCCAACACAACAGGAAGTGCGGCAACGGAGTCCTGTTTCCTGCTCGCTTCATTATCAAAACATGTGCAGTGCGAATTTCAGTGCACAGTTTTTTTTCCCTTCGTCTCATCAGCAGTTTAGCTTCTCGTTTTCATTTTTCTTCGTCTCACTGGCAATTATTATTTTTTTCCTTCATCCCACAAGCAGTTCAAGTTCTTTAGTGTTCATTTTTTCTTGAGTAATTGGTATTTTTTATTTTTTTTCATTTATCTTCGTCTCACAAGCAGTACCTGTATTTTCCTTCTGTGTCTGTTTTTCTTGTTTTTTTCTTCGTCTTACAAGCTGTTTCATTTTCGTTTTCATTTTACTTCGTCTCATAGGCAATTTACTTCATTTTTCTTCGTCTCATAGGTAATTTAAATTTTTCTTCTCTGCATCTTTATTTTTTGCGTTCTTTTTTTCCCCTTTGTTTTACATTTTCGTTTCTCGTTTTCCTTTTCCCTCTTTTGTGTTCATTATTCTTTGCCTCTGTAGCAGCTTCGTTTTTTCTGTTTTTTTATGGTTTTATCTCAATTTATTTTTATTTTTTTCTTCGTCTCATATGCAGTCAGGTGCTCGGATAATCGTGCGTCAAATTCCACGCTTTTCTTGACACAGTTTCAAGCTTATCTTTTCTCTCTCTTTTTTTTCACATTCATAATCTGTCTGGCTCTACGAAATCTTAATTATCAAAACAACAGATGTGTATTGCAATTCTGTTTTCATTTTTGGGGGGTCTCTCAAGTATATAAAAACTTCGAGCCTCGGTTTCAAAATCCATTATAATTCACTTTTTATTATTATTATTATTATTATTATTATTATTATTATCATTATTAATATCAAGACAGATGTGGAGGGTAATTTTTACGTTCACTTTTCTTTGTTCGTCTCACAAGGAACATAAATTTTCGTCTGTTTTCCAAAAAATGTTATAATTTACACATGTTTTCATTGTCAAAGCAAATGTGTTGTGCAAATATTCGTTCATGTCTTTTTTCCTCGTCTCAAGCAGCTGAATGTCTTGGGGTAATCTTCCTTAAATTTTCAGTTTTTTCCATAATGTCTGGTTCTGATTTTCTTTATTCTTTTCATCTCTGTGTTCACTTTAGTCCAACAAACAATTTTTTATATATATATATTCTTTCATTAAAATTTTCAGCATCTTTTTCCATAATTCTCAGCTTATTTCACGATACATTTCACATCTTCGTTCTATCACACCTTAATTACTATAACAAGGTGCAAGTTGGTGTTCAAGTTCCGCCAAACATACAACTTAATCTATCAATGTTAAAAATAAAATTAATAAATATATAAATAATAATAATAATAATAATAAAAAGCCTCTGAGAAGTGCCATCCAACAAGTAACTATCTCTAAGGGTGGGTCTGGAGGGGGGGGGTCAAAGGGAGAAGGGGTCTGGGGGAGGTAGTAGTAGTAGTAGTAGTCGTAGTAGTAATAGTAGCAGTCGTAGTAGTACCGGTAGTATTAAAAATAATAATAATAATAAATAATAATAATAATTTTACTCACTTCCCTGTCTTAAAACTAGCAATTAAAACCAGCAAGATATTTCCACATCACTTCCAGAACATACAAAGTAATATCAACAATTCCTTTTCTATTTATCTTGCTTATTCTACTGACTCCACACACACACACACACACTCTCTCTCTCTCTCTCTCTCTCACACACACACACACACACACACACACACACACACACACACACACACACACACACACACACACACAACAAGGCATCTAGCGCGGGGCCTTAAAAAGCAGAGTGACCAGTATCAGGAGTATGTCACATAAGAAGATAAGGATAGATAGAGATACTGACGAGAAGTACACTCAATCAATTCCTTCCAGCGAGCAAATATATCCACACATAAATCAACACGATCAAGAGCAACGTCGCTATCTAGAATCATGCCTTATAAATAAATGCAAGTTGGTGTCAGTCCCAAAGAGGAGAGACAGGCCCTAGGAGACGAGACAGAGGCCCTAGGAGACGAGACATGCCCTAGGAGGCGAGACAAAGGCCCTGGGAGAAGCGACAGGGGGCCCTAGGAGACGAGACAGTGGCCCCAGGAGACGAGACAGGCCGTAGGAGGCGAGACAAAGGCCCTAGGAGACGAGACAGGCCCTAGGAGGCGAGACAAAGGCCCTGGGAGAAGCGACAGGGGGCCCTAGGAGACGAGACTGGGGGCCTATGAGGCGAGACAGGCCCTAGGAGACGAGACAGAGGATCCTAGGAGGCGAGACAGGGGGCCCTAGGAGACGAGACAGAGGTTCCTAGGAGGCGAGACAGGGGGCCCTACGAGACGAGAGAGAGGCCCTACGAGACGAGACAGGGGCCCCCAAAACACATTAAATTCCTGGCCCGGCAAGACGAATACCAAACTTGAGTCGCCTCCAGCAGCGATATGATCAATCGCTTAATTAACGACAACTACACTTGTTTGCTGGTGACAAGGTCGCCTCCACAACCCCGGGCTAACGACCCTCTTCCCATATTCCCAAACCCTCTTAACTCAACTTGTCCTTAAGACTGAGTGTTTGCGTGTGTGTCTAGGTGCATACAATCGAGTGTTGGTGTATTTGTCTTCACTGCTACACCTTCCCAACACCTTACAAGGAAACTAGAGAGGATTACAACAAGGAGGAAGACGAAAAACAGGGCGATTTATGGCACTAAGACACTGCCACGGCGACCCGTTTATCCTCGACATGTCTTAAGATTCTTCATGGATACCTTCCCTGCTCCCGTCGCTGCCTCCTGCCGCCACCGCCTTCCCCAGATCTTAGCGATAGTGCACAGTCGGTGTCAAAAGTAGGTCTTATATTTCACCCTCCACCTCACCCTCCTTTACCAGCAAGTAGACCTAAGGTGAGAGGGGCCCTTTGCTAGATTTCTAAGGTCGTAGATGAATCCCCTGTCAGGATGCGTTAGGGGAGAAGGTGAGGGACGAGAAGGTGTGAAGTACAAGAGGTGGAGTAGCAGGAGGGTTCTTTGATCGGCTGTACATGCTCCACGTCGAAATGAAGGAACACGGGTCTTGAATTTCTGTCTCCTCTCAGTCGCTAAGATGCGTGAGGGAGGTGGAGACGGCAGGTGTAAAGTAATCAGGTGCTCCTACGTGTCCCGTCTGCAGGTAAAAAGAAAGGAAATGGACGAAAAGAAGAAAGGAAAGGAGGAAAAGAAAAGAAAAAGAAAGACAAGAAATGGAGAGGGAAAGAAACCAGACAAGAAAAGGAGAGGAACAGATGAAGAAAAAAAGGGAAGGAAAGACGAAAGGAAAGAAGAAAAGAAAGGAGGAAGAAAAGAAAGAGAAGAAAAGGATAGGAAAAGAAACCAGAGAAGAAAACGAGAGGAATAGAAGAAGAAAAGAAAGGGAAGGAGAGAAGAAAGGAAAAGAGAAAATGAAGAAAAGAAAGACAAGAAACGAAGAGGGAAGGAAAAAAGAAGGAAAAGGAGGAAAAGAAAAACAGAAAAAGGAAGACAAGACGACGCATGAAAACAAGAAATGGAAAAGAAGAGAAAGAAAAAAGAAAAGAGAATTTATGAAAGCCAACTGACGCCCACTTCCCTTCAAACCAAAATGGACTCCTTACAACCTTCTGTGTCGCCTTCACATACCACCACATTAAGCACAGATAACACATAAATTGACTTTAGCTGTATCCGGAAATAAATCGCTAAGGAAGAGGTGTTGAGGAGCTTACTACACCGACGAGAGTACGGGCCAAAGGCAGAGCGACAATATTTTAGTAAAGAGTAATAATTAAAATAAGTCGCTTGGGAAGAGGTGTTAGGGAGCTTCCTTAACCAACGAGAATGCGCATGAAAAATTTTAGTATGAGTAATAAACAAAATAAATCGCTTACAAGAGGTGTTAGGGAGCTTCCTTAACAGAGGAGACCCTAGATAAAGGCGACAAAGTTTTAGTAATTGGGAATACGCATAATAAATCGCTTAGGAAGAGGTGTTAGGGAGCTTCCTAAACAGACGCGAACCTAGATAAAGGCGACAAAGTTTTCGTAATTAGTAATAAGCATAATAAATCGCTTAGGGAGAGGTGTTACGGAGGTTCCTCACTATCTTGATGGGGACAGGTAGGCGTGGAATTAGTTTTGTTAATTACCTGTTTTGTTTTCACACCTACGGACGACTTACCTGTGTGTGTGTGTGTGTGTGTGTGTGTGTGTGTGTGTGTGTGTGTGTGTGGTCGTATTCTCATGAGCTTAAGAGACTCCCAAACACATTATCATTATCAGTTTATTTTTTTATGGCACAAGTAAACAAGCTGCTCTCTCTTTCCCTCTCTCTCTCTCTCTCTCTCTCTCTCTCTCTCTCTCTCTCACACACACACACAAAACTAGAGTTCATCAGGTTATTTACAAAGAAAATTCCCCCCCCTCTCTCTCTCTCTCACACACACACACACACACACACACACACACACACAAACTGGAGTATATAAGACCAATTACAGGGAATATTTTGACGCTCAACCCTATAAACTGAGACGGGTACCCAAGACAAGGGACAAGTTTTTTTTTATGGTCAGGCAAAGTCCCCACCAAGTGCCCATAAACCCAGTCCCCTGCTCACCCCGGCTTGTCACAGGTGAGGAGGAGGTGGGAAGAGGGTGGGGAGGTGGGAAGAGGGTGAGGAGAGGGTGGGGAGAGGGTGGAGAGGAGGTGAAGAGAGGGTGGGGAGAGGGTGGAGAGGAGGTGGGAAGAGGATGAAGCTAAGGGTGGGGAAAGAATGAGGGAGAGAATGGTGAATAAAAGATGGGAGAGGATAGGAAGGACGTGGGGAGAGTGGGGAGAGGTGGGGGAGGGTGCTGGGGAAGTGGAGAGGTAGTGGGGAGGGAGTGAGGAGGAGAAGATGGATAGAGGAGGTGACAGAAATGAAGTGGAAATGAAAGAAAAGATATAAGAAAGCTGAGAAAGAATAAAAGTAGGAGACAGACAGAAATACATGAGAAAGAGAGGATGGATAGAGAAGAGGAGGAGGGGGGAAGGTGGGGGGAAGGTGGAGAGAACCGGTAATGGGGAAGGGGTAGCAAAGGGATAAGGAAGAGACGATGGAGGCTACAGAGGAAATACAGAAGATGCGAAAAGATGACAGTCACAGTTAGGAAGGAGAAGAGAAGACAGGGGTTGAAACAGACGAAGAAGAGAGAAAGTTGAAGAGAGAAAAATGAGATAGGAAAAAGAGAACTGGCGGATAAAGAGGAAGGGAGGTCGAGAGAAAGGAAAAATGAAGAGAAAGGGAGAATAAAGTGAAGCCTAGTGATGAAGATGAAAAAGGGAGAGAAAGAAGAAACATAAAACTGGGTATGGGCGAGACAGGGAGACAGAAGTGGGCCGGGAAAAGGAAGGGAGTGGAGAGAAAGGGAGGGAGAGAGGGAGGGAAAGGAGGGGAGATAAAGGAGGGGAGAGGAATGGAGATAAAGGGAGGGGAAGGGAGTCGAGATAGGAGACAGGGGTGATGAAAGAGAGGAGGATGAAGAGGGGTCAGGGTGGAAGAAGAGGGGAGAGAGGGGACATGGAGGAGAGAAAGGGGAGAGAGGGGACATGGAGGAGAGAAAGGGGAGAGAGGGGACATGGAGGAGAGAGAGGGGAGAAGGAGAAGAAGGGGGGAAGAGGGGAGGGACTAGGGTAGGGCAGAAGAGTGAGAAGAGGTGACAGGGAGAAAGAAAAACTTATTAATGTGTACCTATAACAATTTTCAAACAGAATTATAGGTGTAAAAATTATATTAAAAATTAAAATGATCGTTGATGAGTTGGAACACGTAATATGAATGAGAAAATAATAAAAAAAAAAAAGGGAGTGAAATAATATGGAAAATTACTGGGGGAAATTTAGCCTTTTTGGTCTATAATAATAAATTTTTGTTTCTGAGACAGACAGACAGACAGACAGAGAATTTGTAGATCACACCAAAAAGGGAAAGCCAGCCAAATGAAACTATGACAACCGAAAAATGAGCGAAATACGAAAAAATAACGAGGAAAAAATAACGAAAAAACGCAATAAAAAAATAAAAATAACGTGAAGAAACAGCTATAAAACTAACGCGAAAAAATAACGAGGAAAAATATCCAAAATCTAAGTACCTAAGAGTAACGAAAGTAAACGATTAAAAAAAACTATAAATAACGTAAAATAACGAAACCAAAATAAACGAAAACATGAGATAAAATTAAATAAAACCCCAGATTAACGAAACACGAAAAAAATAGTTAAAAAAATCGATGTTCAACGAAGGTCCCAACCCTGCAAATAAGCGATAAATAAACGATTAGAAATAACGAAAAAATGAAACAAATAATCACATATAAGTAAGCGATAACGAAAAACCAAACGAAATATATAAAAAAAATCGAAGTTCAACGAGATCAGTGAACAGAAGAAGGGTGTCCCAAAAAAAATAATAATAATAATCACAACCACAAATGAGAGAAATATAAATGAGAAAATTTTAACGCAGAGATCAAAGAGGAGTAACGAAAAACCAGGCGATAAAATCTATTAAAAAAAAAAAATCGACGTTCAACGAGAGACCGTAAACAGAAATAAACAAAAAAATACCCAAAAAAATCCCAATCACAAATGAGAGAAAAATCAATGAGAAAATTTCTAGGCAGAGATCAACGAGGACTAACGAAAATCCAGACGAAAAAATCTATAAAAAAATTGACGTTCAATGAGAAACCGTAAACAGAAATAAATGAAAAAATATGACCAAAAAAAATCCCAATCACAAAAGAGCGAAAAACAGAGGAGAAAATTTTTACGCAGAGATCAACGAGTAACGAAAAAAAAGGCAAAAAAATCTATTTAAAAAAAAACGACGTTCAACGAGGGCCGTAAACAGAAGAAGGGTCCCAGTCGCTTCGTTAATTAATGGCCCATAAAACGCAAGTGACATTTCCTCGTTAGTCAAAAATGCTTGATAAACGCCGGTCGAAACTTCCCCTTCCGTTTTATGGCCGCACAGACGGGCAACAGACGCCATTTTGGGTCCACGGATGCGACTACTACTGCCCAGGTCGCTATCTTCACTACTGCCGTCACTACCACTTCTGCTGCCACCATCACTTCCACAATCATTACTACTGCCCAGGTCGCTATCTTCACTACTGCCGTCACTACCACTTCTGCTGCCACCATCACTTCCACAATCATTACTACTGCCAAGGTCGCTATCTTCACTACTGCCGTCTCTTTCAGAATCGCTACTACCGGTACCAATACTACCACAGTCACCACCACTGTTACAACTACTTCCACAATCATTACTACCACCAGCACCTCCACACTAACCACCACCACCACCACCACTACCACCGGCACCTCCACAATCACCACCACCACTACCACCGGCACCTCCACAATCACTACCACCACCACCACCACCACCACCATCACTTTGCTACAATCACAACCAATATCTAACCTCTCCATCTAGAACGTCAGATCTGAATATGATGGCTTGAATAGGCAATAATAATAATAATAATAATAATAATAAAAATAATAATAATAATAATAATACCGTAATAATATCATACGGAAGATATCAATTATTCACCTAATTTAACACTAGTAAAAAAAAAAGACGCGCAAAAAAACATGCCCTTATTCTTCTACAAGTTTTAAAAATTATATATATGCGACAGTACTATCATACTTTTGTTTAGGGGGGGAGGGGGGACAGGGGGAAACTTTGGAAACTGAGGTGGAGGAGATTTTTATATATCTTTCAGTAAATCCTTCAAATATCCTAAATCGGTTTTTTCAATGTTGACAAAAATGACCTAAGAGGGATAAATAAGAAAATATGAGCAAAAAAAAGGCAGGATAAATCAAAAGGAAGAAGACAACACGGCCAAGGGTCTGAGGGGTAGGAAGGACCCGGAGAGACACGCTAACCCGACTCCCGTGTCGCCCGGAGCCTTGGTTTCCCCCCGTCGAGTCACCTACCTGTCCGATGCAATGCTCCTCACAGCTACCAGGCCGCACGCAATCAATACACCGCAACACACACACACACACACACACACACACACACACACACACACACACACACAGGTATACATGTGTAGAAATTAATAATACAGATACATACGCACATAAGTTTAAAGACATACAGAAGTGCACATCACAACAAACTTACACAACTGAATTAACACCTACACCTACACATACACATACAGTCACGTTCATTTCACACACACACACACACACACACACACACACACACACACACACACACTACCCTTGTGCATCTATAAATAACATAACACACAACTACTCTTCCCCTCACCACAAACACATCTCTTCACGTTTCCTCGTTGTCACCTCAAAACGGTTTTCTTCAGCTCAGAGGAGAGATTTACTGAACTGGAGGGGTTAGATACAGGCTTCAGTATCAAGGGCTTTTTCTTCAGTTGAATACAGTCGTCTTTCTATCTTTTAGCCCAGATTTTCGTCCTTTTGCAGCTTATTTCACGTAGCTCACTGGCCTAGAAATACTACAGGCCTACATCATTTCCCCAGCACTTCTTCGTGACCAGAATCATACTCGGCATTCAAGGTGGAGAGATGGCAATTTTAGGCCAAGTCAGAGTAAAATGAATATACGTAAGCCTGACAGAATGGGAAACAAGATGCCGCAGCAATGGTAGAAAAATATCAACAACAAAAAACTAGCACTTTACCTCGCGAATTTTTATCCTCAATCTTTCCCCTTTATAATGTACATATTCTTCACTACTTTTTATGCAGTGCTTACCCTTCATGTACATAGTTTGTGCTCACTTCTTTGCTCAATATTTACCCTTAATGTACGTATTCTTTGCTCTTTTCGATGTTCAATATCTGCTCTTTACGATGTACATATTCTTAGCTCATTTTATGCTCAATACCTACCCTTTATAATCCACATATAAACCGCCTAAGGAGGTAAACTCGCCTGGATAAACATAGGTGAACAGACTCGTGAGTAACTGTCAGCTTTACAAACTCATATACCCGATAAATGAGGTATATACAAACATATTAGCTTTTGGTAATTCAGAGGTATGCATGGCGCTCTCTCTCTCTCTCTCTTTCTCTCTCTCTAACCACCTCACGCACCCACACTCCACACCAAATGCACACAAGCTCACATAACCACAAACACACACAACTCCCCTCCCCTCTATCTCTCTCTCTCTCCCGGCCTCCCCTCCCCCTCCACTACCACTACGCGTCCACGCCTTTAAACCCGTGTGTCATTACGGATGGGACTCACCCCTTCAACCTCCTCGCTCCGCCCCTTCGGTAGTACAACTTGACTACACGCGGCCACCATTTTATAATCAATACTCATGGCAACAACACTACTGACTCCTGGAAAACGTGCTGGAATCTCACAGTCGCCGCCAAAAATTTCGTCTACGAGTCCACCAACCCTCTTTGAACACAGCCAAATTTCGTCTACGAGTCCACCAACCCTCTTTGAACACAGCCAAATTTCGTCTACGAGTCCACTAACCCTCTTTGAACATAGCCAATATTTCGTCTACGAGTCCACCAACCCTCTTTTTAGTCACGGCCAAAAATTTCGTCTACGAGTCCACTAACCTTCTTTGAACAGTCGGCGCCAAATTTTCGTCTACGAGTCCACTAACCCCCTTCTAACAGTCACCGCCAAAAATTTCATCTACGAGCCCATTAACCTTCTAGAAAATGAGCATCAAAATTTCGTCGGCGAGTCCACCAACCCTCTTTACAGTCACCCCCAAAAGTTCAACGATTCTACTAACATTTATGGCTACACCTCCTAGATTTCTACCGTCGGCGTCAAAAGTTTCGTCTACTATTCCGTCAACACTGGAAAACGTGTTGGATTCTTAAGTCACCGCCAAATTTTCGTCTGCGAGTCCACCAACATATCTACACTGCATCTTCAAAAACGTACTGCCATTTTTGCGTTTTTCATGCAAAGAAGAAATTACGAGTTATAAACGCGGGAGTGACATGCATACAAGACTGAGGTAAGGGGAGGTGTGAGAAATACACGAGAGAAATATTAGAGCAGGTGAGCTTTACATGGGAGGGAAGAGAGCTTAGAGAATGAGCCATTGACATTCTTGAGTTTCTCATGTGAAGAAGAAATTACGAGTTGCAACAGGAGTGCATACATGGAAGACTGAGGTAATGGGAGGTGTGAGTAACACAAGAGAGGAATATCAGAGTAGGTGAGCTTTGCATAGGAGAGCAGAGACCTTGAAGAACACAACCACTTTCCCATTTCTCAGGTCAAGAAGAAATTAATGCTAGATAAAAACACAATGACAGTCGCTCCTTCTTACAAGTCATGGGTGTAACTCAATTATCTCAACATTGTGGTAAAATATTTAATCCCTGTACGGCTTTCCTCTCTAGGATAGGAACCAGCTAAAAATAAATCACTAAAGAAGTGGTGCACGAGAACCTCGGAAGCTCCGTAACACCCTTTCCTAGGCGATTTACGGTACTTTACTTTTTACACTTTACTGTCCTATGTTACATAAATCCATCCAATATCGACACACTCTGCTTAAATCATGTCCAGTAGGATACCCAGTCATACTCCAAAATAAATCGCTAAGGAAGAGGTGTTAGGGAGCCTCCTTAAACGACGAGAATACGGGCTCGAGTCTCCCATTCTTTCTCTGTAATTCCCATCACTTTACCGCGATTGCGAGCGAAAAATGAATGAATGGCGCTAATAACAAAGCGGCAATTTTTTTATCACCTAAATAAATGGATGTTCGTGAGGTAAATTGAGTGAGAACACGAAATGCGACACGAAACATACCTGTGCGTGTCCAAGTGCATAAAAAAAAAAAAAAAAAAAAAAACATGCGAACCACTTTAAAACACAAGGGAAAAAGTACAGGCATTCCGCTCTCTGCAGGGGGCATGTTGCAAAATACTACAACTTTCTCTTTATATTTCGCTCAGCATATTATGTGAAACTGGCATATCGACTTCATATGGTGACAATATATACTAGCGTTGCACTTTCCGTAAGTCTTGTTGAACGTAGAGGATGGAAGTAATGCGAGTATAAGTGGCTGGGGAATGGCTGGGAGAAGGAGGGAGGTGAGAAGACAGGAAGAAGTCAGTAGGATAGAAGTTGTGGAAGCAATGAAGAAAGTTAAATCGGGGAAAGCCCCAGGAATTGATGGAGTGTGTGGTGAAATGCTGAAGCATGGGGGAGAGATAGTAGAAGAATGGATGTGGAAGATGTGCAGATTGGCCTGGGAGGAAGGTAGAGTCCCGGAGGATTGGAAGTCAGGTATAATTAATCCCTTGTACAAAGGAAACGGGGAAAAAGAAGTGTGTGGTAATCATAGGGGCATTTGTCTTCTTAGTATAATAGGAAAAGTGATAGTAGTAGTAGTAGTTTGTGGTGTGTGTGTGTGTGTGTGTGTGTGTGTGTGTGTGTGTGTGTGTGTGTGTGTGTGTGTGTGTGTGTGTGTGTGTGTGTGTGTGTGTGTGTGTGTGTGCGCGCGCGCGCGCGCGCAAGGTGAGAGAAAACAGGAATACTTCTTAATCACAAAAACAGGTAAGGTTCTTCATAAACATTTCCCCAAAACGCTACCGAGTAAATAATTGTGTAAAAAAAGGGAGGGGAGGGGAGGGGGAGGGGAGGGATTACAGCGATTAGTGTGCAGTGCCGTAACACTTCTGTACATCCACACTCACAGCTAGCTCAAAGGGAGGTGAAGAGGGAAGGGGAGGAGTGGGAGGAAGAATGGCGAAGGCGGGGGAGGAAGAATGGCGAAGGAGAGGGAGGAAGAATGGCGAAGGCGGGGGAGGAAGAATGGCGAAAGAGAGGGAGGAAGAATGGCGAAGGCGGGGGAGGAAGAATGGCGAAGGAGAGGGAGGAAGAATGGCGAAGGAGGGGGAGGAAGAATGGCGAAGGAGGAGCAGGAAAAATGGAGGAGAGGGAGGAAGCAAGGCGAGGGAGAGGGGGAACGAAAAGGGAACGATAAATAACGTAAAAACCAACGTTGAATATTCTCACTCAGTATTTTCTCCACTCACTCTTCATAGCACTAAAAATATGGAAATAGTGAAGGAAACACTCAATACATTTTTTTTTTTTTTTTTCAGCACACCACACGAGCAGTGAGAGAAGAAAATCGAATGTAAACAGTATATATTTTTTCCTATACCCCGATCGTAGCAGTGAAAATTTACGAACGGTGAAAGAAGAAAATTATGTGCAAATAGTGTACGTTTTTCCTATTCTCCATCGAAGCAGTGGAAATTCACGAACCCTGACTATATCGATGGTAATAATAGGAGGAGCAGCACATCCACCACAAACCCATCCTCCCCCAGTCATTATGAGTCACGGAGAATTATGTTCCGTGGAGAAATAGGTAGCTTTATTCGTAACACAATGCCGCCAACACACACGCCGCCCTGACACCTGCGAACACACCTGTACACCCACACCTGCACATGTACACCTGCCCACACGACACACACAAACGTACATGTGCTTAGGTAACACACATACATACATACAAGAAAAAACATATTTTACACACAGGGCAATGTACGAAGACACAGAGACAAATGCTCTCTCTCTCATTCTCTCTCTCTCTCTCTCTCTCAGTATTTTCCTCCTGTATAAACACCGTATCACTCCCAACACAACCCCAATCCATCTCACTCTTGTCGCATATGATTAGGTAGGTGTGTTTGAGTGGGGGGAGGAGGGGGGAGATAGTGTGGGGGTGAGGGTGCTAGGTGGGGGGTGGGGGACAGGAATTACACCTTTCTCTGACTTTAATACCACCCTGTTCACCCCACATTGTCACTCTTATTCCCACCTTCGCCCGGACTGTCATTTCTACCCCGCGTAACACAGAAAGATGCAGGTGTTAGGGGTGTAGGGGAGGGGATGGGGAGGGGTAGAGGTACAGTGGGGAAGGGGAGGGGGATGTGGAAAGATGGGGAAGAGGGAGTATGCGAGGAAGAACAAGGAGGGGATGTGGAAAGGGAAGTGAAAAGAAAGACTAAAGAGGGATTAGAAGAGGAACACATGACCTGGAAGGAGGAGAGAGAGAGAGAGAGAGAGAGAGAGA
>NC_137066.1:1767500-1857500 GCF_032717465.1 Coenobita brevimanus
TTCTCTTTCCTCTCCTCTTTGACTCATTCTTTTCTTCTTCGCTCCATGTCTTACTATTCCTTCACCCTATCCATTGCTCTCTCTCCCTCTCTCTCTCTCTCTCTCTCTGAATCATACACTACCACTCTACTCTCCTTCCTTCACCCTTTCTTCAAGACGACGAAAATTTGATGCCTGACACAGCTAGAGAGTCTCATATAGCTAAGGAGAGATTTCTAGAAGCATTGTTAGAAATACCGATCTAACAAAGAAACACACACACACATACACAAACACACAGGCGATGTATATATTCAATCTCCCCACACACACACATATATAGGCTACATTCAACTCTCCCCCCACACACACACCTTCCACACACATACACACACAGGCTATATTAAACATCCCCACACACACATTAAACCCCACATACCCCCTACACACACACACACACACACACACACAGGCTATATTAAACATCCCCACACACACATTAAACCCCACATACCCCCTACACACACACACACACACACACACACACACACACACACACACACACACACACACACACACACTCACACACCTTCCACACATACACATACAGGCTATATTAAACCCCCCACACACACATTCAACCCCACATACACCCTATACACACACACACACACACACACACCTCTACAACTAAATAACACAGCATATAACAAAGCAATGGTCAAGAGAATAACATGCACAGCAGTGGTGGCAGTGGCTGCGTCCCTCAGTAATATCCCTCAGATAACCCGGCCTCCCCTTCCTCTGGACGCTGGGAGACGGAAAAGCAAATGGAGGGGAAACGATGGGGGGAAAGAGCGGGGAGATAGGGAGGATGATGAGATTGGGAAGAGGGGAGATGACAGGAAGATGGGAGGGAGGGAGGAAAAAGGGAGAGAAGGAAGGACAAGATGAAAGAGGAAAGAAAGGAAAAGAGACGAAATGAGGATGATAATATAAGGAGATGGGAGGGAGAGGAAAAAGGGAGAGAAGGAAAAGATGAGAGAGGAAACGAAAGGAGAGAGGAGAGAGAGGAAAAAGGACAGGAGGGAGAATAATGATATAAGAGGGAGATTACAGGAAGAATGGAGGGAGAAAGGAAAAAGGGAGGGAAGGAAGGGCAAGATGAAAGGGGAAGAGCAGGGAGATAGGGAGGATGGTGAGACTGGGAAGAGGGGAGATGATGGGAGGGAGAGAGGAAAAAGGGAGAGAAGGAAGGACAAGATGAAAGGGGAAATAAACGGAAAGAACAGGAAAAAAAAAAAGAGACGAAACGAGGACAATAATATATGAAGGAGATGAAAGGAAGATGGGAGAGAGAGGAAAGAGAGGGAAAGGGAGGAGGAGGAAAGGACAAGATGAAATGGAAAGGAGAGGCAGGACAAAAGGAAGAGAGAGAGAGAGAGAGAGAGAGAGAGAGAGAGTGATACAGAAGCAGTGAATACGAGAGGAACAAACACAAAGTGAGGGAGGAGGGAGGGAGGAAAATGAGATAGGGGAGAGGGAGAGATACTGGAGAGATAGCGGAGGAGGGGAGGAGAGATGGAGGGAGAGCTAAAGAGACCCCTGAGACCTAAGGAGAGGATCTTAAATGACGAAGTCGCGAAGGTAAGAGGGTCTGATGAGAGGGAGAATGGAAATGGTGGTGATAGTGGTCTGTGTGGTGGTGGTGGTGGTGATAGTCTCTCTCTCTCTCTCTCTCTCTCTCTCTCTCTCTCTCCTCTCTCTCTCTCCTCCTTCACCCTCATTTTCATCCTCCATTGGGCAGGGTCGAAGGACTGCTATTCTTTCTTGTTTCCTCTCTCTCTCTCTCTCTCTCTCTCTCTCTCTCTCTCTCACTCTCTCTCTCGCTCTGCCTCTTATCTATCGCTCTCTTTTGTCTTTCCTTCACACATTCCTTTTCTTCTTCCTTCACTCTTTCTTCTCTCGTAATTTTCCTTCTTCCATTCCTTTACTTCTTCGCTTTTCCCTAAGTTATTTTTTTCTACCATAGGCCTATCTGTTGCCTCATTTATTTCCTTTAATTCTCAAGATTCAGTGCCCTATTATTCCTGTTTTCTTTTTTTTCCACCAATTATTTCTCCCTTTCTCCTTCCTACACGTCTGTCCTTGTCTTATTCTCACAGATCAGATACCACAGTCAACGCCTCCCTTATATTAATCGAACGCAGCAATAAGTTTCATGCGTATTCCTTTATGCTTCCTCCTCCTCCTCCTCCTCCTCTACTTCCTCTCCTCTCAACTCTTCTATTTCGCAGTCTTCCTCTCCTGCAGCTCTACCTCTATACCCTCCTCCTCCTCCTCCCCTTTCTATTCTTCCCCTCCTCCTTCTCCTTCCAACTCTTCCTCTTCTATTTTCTATTCTCCTCTTCTCCCCCACTATCTCTCTTCTCCCCTCTCTCCAACCTTCTCCTCCTCCTACCCCTCTCCTCTTTTTCCTCCTCCTCCTCCTTCTCTTTCCAACTCTTCCTCTTCTATTTTCTATTCTCTCCCCCCACCTCTATCTTCTCTCCATTCTTCCCCCTCTACCCCTCCTCCATCTTCCCACCCCTCTTCCCCCTCCTCCTCCTCCTTCTCCTTCCAACTCTTCCTCTTCTATTTCCTATTCTTCTCTCCCCCTTTCTCTATCTTCCCACCTCTTCCCCCTCTACCCCCTCCTCTATCTTCCCCCTCCTTCTCCCCCTCCTCCTCCTCCACATCGTAAACTGAGCAGGAGCAGCGGGGGACCTAAAAGGATCGCTTACCAGGCTTGAAAATTTCATAGGTCTGAATCACTTTAACATGTGGGGGAGAAAGAGGGGAGAGGGGAGGGGGTGGGAGGGGAGGGGAAGAAGGAAAGAATGAGGGGAGAGGAGATGAGGTGGGAGGGGAGAGGGAGAGGGGAATAAGGGGAGGGGAGAGGGGATGAGGTGGGAGGGGAGACGGAGAGGGGAATAAGGGGAGGGGAGAGGGGAAGAAGGAGAGGGGAGGGGCAGAGGGAAGAGGGGAAAAAGGAGAGGGGAGAGGGGAGGAAGTGGGAGTGAAGGGGGAGGGGGGGAGGGGGAGGGGAGAGGGGAAAGATGAGGCGAAAGGAGAGGAAAAAGGAAGAGAAGGGGAAGACTGCAGGAAGGGAGGGGAGATGATGAAGGTAGGAAGTGAATGGGAGGGGAGAGGAGAAAAGGAAGAGGGAAAGATTGAGGAGAGACGAGGGAAAGGAGAGGAAGGAAGAGATAAAAATGAAGGAAAGGGACGAGAAGATAGAGGAAGAGAGGTATGGGAGAGGGGCAGAAGGAAATGAAGAGCAGAAAGAGAAGAGGAAGAGTGAAAGAGAAAAGGAGGGGGAGGGGAAGGGGAAGGGGAGGGGAAGGGGAAGGGGAGGAGGAAGGGGAGGGAAGGGGAAGGGGAGGGGGAAGGGGAGGGAAGGGGAAGGGGAAGGGGAAGGGGAAGGGGAGGGGGAATTGAGAATGAAAATGAGATGAGTAGGAAGAGATGAGGAAAGGGGGAGGGGAAAGGAAGAGATGGAGGGATAGAGAGGGGAGGGAGGGGACAGTGGGAGGGAAGAAGATGAAACAGATAAGGGAGGAGGAGGAAAGATGGGAGGGATAAAGGAGGGAAGAGAAGAGAGGGAGGGAGGGAGGAAGGAGAAAGAGGAAAAGGAAGAGAGGAAGAAAGAATCAAGGAAGGGAATAATGAAGGAAGGAAAAGAGGAAGACAAAATAGCAAAGGATGACAAGACACGAGGAGATGAAGACAGGAAGGAGGAAGGAAGGGAGAAGAAAATGACCGAAATAACAAGGAAGAGGAAATGAATATGAAATAAGGTGAGAGGAAAATGAGGACGAAAAGAAATGAGGTAGAAGATGATATGGAAAAATGGGAAATGAGTTAAATTGGAGGAGTGATGGAAGGGGTGAAGGAATGACGTGAAGGGAGGGAGAGAGTAGGCCTATCTCTCTCTTTCTTTCTCTCTCTCTCTCTCTCTCTCTCTCTCTCTCTCTCTCTCTCTCTCACACACACACACACACACAAAGAAACCCAAACCCCCAAAACACACATCAACAAACACCACTCACACTAGTCTCTCTCTCTCTGGCCATGCCGATAAAGCCAGTTCACTGTTTCGATCGAGCAATTAGGAGAGGCAGGACAAGGCTGATCCACGGACCCGCAATAAAAAGGTTGGCCTAACATTGGTCGGGGTGCATTGTTGTCTCCCCCTGCCTAGTGAGGGGAAATGGGGGGAGATGAGGGGGGTTAGGGGGTTAATGAGGGAGCTTGGTTAAAGGAGAGAGGGGTGGAGGGGAAGGGAGAGTGAAGGGATGAGGATGAAAAGGGTGCACATGGAAAGAGGGGAGACGAGGGGAAGTGAGGGGGTGGGGGGGTTAATGAGAGGTTGGTTGAAAGGGAGAGGGGTAAAGGGGAAGGAGGGGAAGGGAAAGTTGTGGGGAAGGGGATGAAGAAGGTCCACATGGAAAGAGGGGAGACGAGGGGAAGTGAAAGAGGTGAGGGGTTAATGAGAGAGAGGGGTGGGGGGGAAAGGGAGGGTGAGGGGGGGAATGGAAAGAGTACGGATGAAAAGAGGGGAGATGAGGAGAAGTGTGGGGAGTGAGGGGGTTAATAAGAGAGGTTGGTTAGAGGGGAGAGGGGTATAGAGAGGGGATTGGAAGGGGGTAAGAAAAGAGGGTAGGGTGAATGACTGGTTGTTAAAGGGGAAGTGAGGGCAAGAGGAATAGATCAAGTGAAGGAAGTAAAGGGAGAGGGGAGACTAAGGGGAGAGAGAGAGGGGAGTACGGATGAGGGGAGAAGAAGTGGTGATGGCGACAGCTGGTGACAACGAGGGCAGATGGTGATAATGAGGGGAGAAAACGATGATGATGATGATGATGATGATGATGATGATGATGATGATGATGATGATGATGATGGTGATGATGATGATGATGGTGATGGTGGTGGTGATGATGATGATGATGATGATGATGATGATGATGATGATGATGTTGATGATGATGATGGGAAACGGAGAATAAGAGGGGAATGAAAGAAAAAGAGAGAAAGGGGGAGTAATGACGAGGGGAAGAGGAGGGCAAATGATAATCGATGAAGGGGATGCGAAAGAAATGATGCCAGCGATGGTGAGGGGAAAAGGGGGGAGGAAGCGTGGAAGAGGAGGAAAGGGGAGAGGGGGAAGAGATGAGAGGGGAGATGAGGGGAGGAGATAAGAGGGGAGATGAGGGGAGGAGATGAGAGGAGGGGGAAGGGAGGAAGAGGAGAGGTCGAGAAGACAGGGATGAGGAGAAGGAGGGGGGAAAGGAGATGAAAGGAGGGGAGAGGGAGGAAGAGGGGAAGAAGAGATGCGAGAGGGGAGGAAAAGAGGGGTCGAGAAGATGCAGGGAAAGGGTAGAGAGGATATGAGGGGAGGTGGGGAGGAGAGTGCAAGACAGAAGAGGCAAGAAAAGGTATAGAGAAGGAAAGAAAGAGGGGAGGGGAGGAAGGAGGGACGAAGATGAAGAGGCGAATGAGGGGAGATAAGAAAGGGGAGTGGTGGGAATGACAAGAAAGAGGGGAGGGAACAGAGAGATGAGGATATGTGAGAAAGAAATGGAGGAGGGGGAAAGCGGAGGTGAGGGGAGAAGAGGGAGGCAAAGGAGGTGGCAGGCGGAGGTGAGGGGAGGCCTGAGTATGGTTATAGTGAGGGGAAATTCAATCTTTTTTCCCCTCGTGCACAGTGATCAAGAGAAAACAAGAGGAAACATAACCCAAGACTCTTTACAACTTGTGGTCAGGAAGGAGAGAGGGGAAAGGGAGGGGAAGGGGAGGGAAGGAGAGAAATGACAGGAGAAGAAAGGAGAGAAGAAGGGATTGGGAAGAGGGAAGGGGAAGAGTGGAGGAGAGATAAAGGGAGGGGGAGGGAGAGGGGAATTGGGGAAAAGGGGAGGGAGGTGAAAGAAGGAGATACAGGAGAAAAGGGGAAGGGAAAGAAGAAGGGATTAGGAAGAGAGAAGGTGAGATTGGGCTGAAGGAAAGGTAGGGGGAGAAGAGCAGGGAAGGGAACAGGAGGAGAGGGGAGGGAAAGGGGTGAGAGAGGGGAGAGGGAGGGGACAGGCCAACAGGTTAATATACAGCTGAATAAAGCATAAAAAAAGCTAAAGACAAAAGCTAAAAAAGGTACCGTAAGAATTCGAAAAAAAAGCCTAAACACTAAAGACTTTGGAAAATAATATACGAGGGAACTTGTGAGTTGCATTTGGTAACTAGTGAGGCAGGGGAAAGTTAGGATGCTAATGGGAGGGAGGGAGGGAGGGAGGGAGGGAGGGAGGAGGTAGGGAGAGAAAGAAGGAAGGAAAGGAATGGGGGAGATATGGGAAGGAAGAAAGGAGGAAAGAAAGGAAGGAAAAGAAGGGAGGGAGGGAGGGAGGGAATGGGGGGAGATAAGGGAAGGAAGGAGGGAAGAAAGGAAGGAAGGAGATGGTAATGAGTCTCGCAGTGTATGAGGAAGGAAGGATGGAAGGAAAGAAAGAAAGAAGAAAGGAAAGAAGGAAGGAAGGAAGAATAGGTTTATGTTGTCATTATAATTTGAATACGAACAAGTGATGGTGAAATGAAAGTGCTTGGAAGAAAGTGATAAGGAACAGTAGACTGGCTGATAGTGTCACTGAAGATGACGATACAGACGAGGTATGAGGGGAGAAGATGAGGGGAGATGAGGCAAATGTGGGGGTGATGAGACAGGGGGTGGGGAGAGGAGTGGGGTATGGGAATGGTGAGGGAGGGAGGGAGGGGATAAGGTGATGAGTGTGGAGGATAAGGGGAAATGAGGGAAATGAGAAGCAAAAATATAAGATAGAGGTAGTGAGGGGGTGGGTGAGAAGTGAGGGGAGATGAATAAATGGGGATGAGGGGAAAGGGGGGCAGATATGGCTGAGAGATTTGAGATGAGGGGAAATGAGATGAGATAGTAGTAAGAGGTATGAAAAAGAGGGGAAAAAGAAGAGTGATAGATATGAGAGGAAATAAATTTTGAGAGAGTAGAGGATGAGGGGAAATAAAGAAGAGGGTAATGAGGGGAGACAGGAAGGGGAGGGGTGAAGAGGGATGAGAGGAGACAGGAAGGGGAGGGGTGAAAGGGGGCGAGGGGAAACAGGAAGGGGAGGGGTGAAGGGGGGTGAGAGGAGACAGGAAGGGGAGGGGTGAAGGGGGGCGAGGGGAGACAGGAAGAGGAGGGGTGAAGGAGGGTGAGGGGAGACAGGAAGGGGAGGGGTGAAGGAGGGTGAGGGAGGGAGGCTGAAGGAAAGTATAAGGTGAAGAGGGGAAAGGATGAGGGGAGATGAGGGAACTGTGAAGGAAAGAAGATAGTGATGGGGTGGGGGGTGGGGGATGAGGGAGGGGTGAAGGGGGATGAAGGAGGGGATAAGGGGGTGAGGGAGGGGATGAAGGAGGGGATTAGGGGGTGAAGGAGGGGATAAGGGGGTGAGGGAGGGGATGAGGGGGTGAGGGGAGGTGACAGGGGATGAGAGAGAGGGGTGAGGGGGAGGTGACAGGGGATGAGAGAGGGGTGAGGGGGGTGAGGGTGGGGTGAAGGTGGGGGTGTTATCAGTATTCCAGGGGTGAGGGAGGGAGGGAGGGAAAGATAAGGTGGTGTTTATGATCTGGAGGGGTGAATGGGGGTGACGTCATGCCCCTATCTTTAATCATCGACTCTCTCTCTCTCTCTCTCTCTCTCTTTCTCTTTCTCTCTCTAACAATCAAGATATTAGTTCTGTCATAATGAAAAATATAGACGTTTTTTTATTTACTCGAACTTGCAGACGAAAAACATCAACGAAAGGTGGCTTAGAAGATCCGCAGAGTTTCGTAGCCTCAGTAAAGGGAACGTTGGATGAGTTTAGACCAAAGTAAATATAAGGGAAGGACAGCAGGCATGAGGAATAATATTGGAGATTTTTTTACAGCAAGACTAGAGCCCGTATTCTAGTCGAGTTGGGAAGCTCCTTAACACCTCTTTCTATGCGGTTTATTTTGCTTCTTACACCTTACTGTCCCATTCTGTGTTATATAAATCCTTCTATCACTGTCATACTCTGCATAAATTAAGTACAGGAGGATATTAACCAGCCGTATCCAAAACTAAATCGCTAAAGAAAAGGTGTTAAGGAGCTTCCTTAACCGACTAGCCACAGAAACGCAGTAAAGCAGGCATCCCTCCACCCCTCTCAAACTATGAAATTTATCAGTAGCCAAAAAGATACCCATATAATTCAGTGTTTGGTATCGTGGGGTAGGAAAGTATGCGGTAGTTGCGGTAGACCTCCCACTACGATAGCTCAAAGTATCGTCAAAATTATCGTTACCCAGGACTTAAAAAAAAAAAAAAAAAAAAAACTCTATAATTCAGTGTTTGGTATCGTAATGTGGGGATTCGTGAAGTAGTTGTGGTGGACCTCTCACTACGATAGCTCAAGTATCGTCAAAATTATCGTAATAAAATACCTCTATAATTCAGTGTTTGGTATCGTAATGTGGAGATTCGTGAAGTGCTTGTGCTGGATCTCTCACTACGATAGCTCCAGGTATCGTCGAAATTATCACTTTAAAAAAATACCCCTATAATTGTCTGGTATCGTAATGTGGGGATTCGTGGAGTGCTTGTGGTGGACCTCTCACTACGATAGCTCCAAGTATCGTCAAAAATATTGTTACTTTAAAGAAATACGTCTATAATTCAGTGTCTGGTATCGTAATGTAGGGAATCGTGGCGTGGCGGACCTACGATAGCTCCAAGTATCGTCAAAAATATCGTTACTTTAAAGATATACGTCTATAATTCAGTGTCTGGTATCGTAATGTAGGGAATCGTGGCGTGGCGGACCTACGATAGCTCCAAGTATCGTATCTCTTATCTGGTCCCAAGCTGTGAAATTTATCTGTCACTATCTTGACAGTCATTACAGCGCCGATACGACTATCACCTGGCACTCACCACGTCCCTATTACTCAACGTGGAGAGATAATATCCTGGTGGGAGAGAGATAGGGATTTTTACACTCACACTGGCGGGGCGGAACACAGGGCTGGCTGGCGGAAGTAAGGTGGGGAGGAGAAATGGGTGTTCCAGTGTAATATCTCTCTAGTTCTCTGTCTTTCTGAATTCCCTCTTAGCCTGATTTTGAGATGGAATTTTACACACACACACTGGCCAAGAAAAACAAGTATGGCTGGAGGAAGGAGGTGGGGAGGAGAGACGGGTGCTTCAGTGGAATATCTCTTTAGTTCTCTCTCCCTCAAAATTCTCTCTTAGCCTGATTTTGAGATGGATTTACACACACACACACACACACACACACACACACACACACACACACACGCACACGCACACACACACACACACATACACACACACACACACACTGGCCGAGCGAAAATAAGGTCTGACTGGAGGAAGTAGGTGGGGAAGAGAGACGGGTGTTGCAGTGTATTAATATCTCTTTAGTTCTCTCTCTCTAAATTCCCCCACTTTTTTTTCTTTTTTTTACTGATGAGATTTTGAGAATATTAGTAAATTTTTTTTTTTTACCCATATAGTTGCCTGGAGAAACACAGGCCAGGTGTGAGAAGGGAGAGAAAAGTCATGATCGAGTGTACAGTTTTTGTGTGTTTAGTTATGCTTCAGATTTTTTCAGTGAATGTCTTTTTATGGCTTATGAATTTACTGTTTTACACACACACACACACACACACACACACACACACACACATACACACACAAGCGCCCGCCCCCACCTACATCCACCCACATACAGGAGTGGGAGGGACCGACAAAAGTACCAACTCCTCTCAGTGTCAAATTACAAGAGGGGGAGACTGGTAGGCCCACACCACTGCCAACATTACCAACACCACCAGTACCACCAGACCCATTACCAACACTGCCACCACCACCACCACTGCCATCACCACCACTGCCACCACCACCACCACCACCATAACCAACACTGCCACCACCACCACCACTGCCACCAACACCACCACCATTACCACCACAACCATAGCCAACACTGCCACCACCACCATAACCAACACTGCCGCCACCACCACCATAACCAACACTGCCACCACCACCGTTACCATAACTGTCAACATCACCATTACCACCACCACCAACACCACCATTACCACCACCACCAACACCACCATCACCATTACCACCACTGCCAACAACCACCACTTTCTCATAGTCCCACCCCGTCTTTCATTTCCTAACGCCTTTCAATAACCTTCTCACTTTAACCTCCTCCTTTCCCAGCCTCACATCCCGTCACCTCCCCATCCCCATCATCACCCTCTTCATCTCCCCATTCCATTATTCGGTGACCCATTTTATGCTTCTACTCTCTCTCTCTCTCTCTTTCTCTCTCTCTCTCTCTGTTTGCATTACAGCACCTATCACTTTAATTCCATCTTCACTACATTACTCGCCACCAGTCTCTCTCTCTCTCTCTCCCAGCGACAGTCATTTTCCTTACGATATAATAGCATTAGTTAGGGCGTGAGAAACTGCCTCAACCAATCCCGAGTTTGTTTGTGAGTCGGCCCTGATCTGCCCAGGGTGACTGATTCTGGGGCTGTGAATTGTGAGAGCTGTGTGAGTAGGTGAGGATCGTGAGAGAGGGGTGTGGGTAATGATAGGGAGCTGTGAGGATCCGTGAATGATGTGAGAGGATCGTGGAAGAGGTGTGTGTGTGTGTGTGTGTGTGTGTGTGTGTGTGTGTGTGTGAGAGAGAGAGAGAGAGAGAGAACTAATGTCGTGATGGTGTGAGGAGATGAGGATCGTAAAATTAATGAACGAGAGAGAGGGAAGTCAAAGCAAAATGTGTGAGGATTGGGCACAGAATCTGGTGAATAGAAAGATTGTAAAGCTAAGATTCATGACAAAATTATGGGACGAAAAAATCATAAACAAAATCATCAGAGAATCACAAGTACGAATCATGAAAGGAGGAGAATCATAAGTAGAAGAATCAGAAGTATGGTGATTATACAACTCTGTCTATCTTCACCGTCTATTAAGAGAATCATATGTAGAATTAAGTGAATCACGAGTAAAAGGGAAATTGTCAGGTATAGAATTATGAAGGGAGGAGAATCACACAGAATCATGAAGTATGGGAGACATTTACAAATGGCTCAGTTTAATGTCACCGTCTACTACTACTACTACTAATAATAATAACAACAATAATAATAATAATAACTACACCCACACACAAACCCTCCCTCCCTCCCTCCACACACCCACCCACACAAAACCCTCCCTCCACACCCACCCACCCACGCCTACACGAGAGCATCAAAGGTGGGTTGGGTGGGTGAATGAGTGATACTGCATTTATTCACACCAACGCCTGGCATTTGCGTTATTTACAAGAAGCTACTTTCAAATCCAATCTTACAAGAATCTCACTGATACAATTTTCATCTTAGTCTCCAAGGAAAATGTCTCAAAATAAATAAGAAACAAGATCAATATTGGTTTCTTTCGTAGTTGGAAAATGGAGGAGGAGGAGGAGGAGGAGGAGGAGGAGGAGGAGGAGGAGGAAGAAGAAGAAGAAGAAGAAGAAGAGGAGGAGGAGGAGGGATATTATTACGCTGATGATGATGAACAAGAAGAAATAACCGCTCAGGAAGAGGTGTTACCCTAGCACCTCTTCCTTAGCGATTTATTCTCCAAACTACCCATTAATAACCCCTTATTTTATTTCTTCCATCTTTTTAATGTGGACATAGATTCCATAACACACAAGAATAAAATAGCGGAGCGGAATCAGAAATAAATCGGTAAGGAAGAGGTGTTGAGTAACCCTCCTAACCGCACTAAAGCATCTTAAATTATCATCATCATCATTATTATTATTATTATTATTATTATTATTATTACCAATTTAACATAACTGAACCACATTTGCATTGGTATACTATAAGACTACGTAGCAATTTTTTCTTTGCGACTCATTCTGAGCACTATAACATGATACTCTCCTCAACGTCATCTGTACCTTTCTATTAATGACATGTCGGTGAAACAGTAAAATAAATCGCTTGAGGCGAGGCGTCACGCTGTCTCTAACATATTTTCCATCGGTCACATATAGGACATTAAGGTGAAACAGTAAAATAAGTCACTAGAGAAAAGGCGTCACGGTGTCTCGAAATTGAAGGAAAATACTGTACGGACCAATATGAAAAGGATAGCTGGAGTTTTCTGCGCCTCACATTCAGGAAAAGAGGGCAAAATAAATCGCAAGAGTGGAGGCGTTACGGATTTGTCTGGGTTCCGTCAGCGCCTCTTAATCGTTCACGTCAGATAATGGTAATGACGTCGCCGTAATGCGGATTATTCAGTATCTGCTTTCCTTCCCTCCCCCCTCCACCCCCCTGACTCCCTGACCCCTTCCCCTCCCCCCCACACCCCCACAGGAACCCGTCTCCCCTCCCTTCCCCCTCCCACTTTCCTTCCTTCGCCCCCCTGACCCCTTCCCCTCCCCCCACAGGAACCCGCCTCCCCTCCCTTCCCCCTCCCTCTTTCCTTCCTTCACTCCCCCCTCGACCCCTTCCCCTTCCCAGTCCCACGCAACCCCAGTTTCACCCTCCCTTCGCCCTCCTCCCTCTTTCCTTTTCTATCATCTGAGCTGACTCTCTCTCTCTCTATTTTGGTTTCAATTTCCTTTGCAAGTATATCTTTACCAACAAGGTATTTTTTTTCACACACTTCCTTAAAAATCCATACACCTCAGTCCTCGTCTTCATTATCTCCTTCTTCATTTCCATCCATCTTACTCCACATTACCAATTTCATCTCCCTCCTGTGCTTCTCTCCCTTCATCTTCACTTGTCCACGAACGAGTGAGTCAAAGGTGGACACATGTATTAATAAGATAGGGATATTCACGTAAGGTGCAGAATAAATCGCTAAGGAAGACATGTTACGTAGCCTCTAGGTCACCCTCAGCGTCACTCCATAATAAATACCAAACGAAGAGGAGTTACGAAGATCCCTATCCTGCCACAAGGCCCTCAGCGTCCCCGACTTAGATAAAGACACAGACAGTAAATAAGGCAACCAGGTGTGGAGTGAAGTGGTGTGGTGTGGTGTGGTGAGGTGAGGTGAGGTGAGGTGAGGTGAGGTGTGGTGTGGTGTGGTGTGGTGTGGTGTGGAGTGGTGTGGTGTGGTGTGGTGTGGAGTTGTGGTAGCAGTCTCTCTCTCACAGCCACATCCATCACGGCTGCCACCTCACGTACTTACAACGTGGATTTATGACCAAAGGAACGGCTGCCTCAACACCTCCACCGCCTCAAAATAATCGCCGAAGTAGTATAATTATCCCCCACTGGTTACCGTGGGTTGGGAATTATATTTAGACACAATATAATTACGAATCGGAATTATAACTAGTCTATAATTACTGTGGTTGTTAATGCCTACTGTAAAGTGTACTAAGAATTACCAATGAGAGGAAAATGTCTCCGGTATGCTAGGGGTTGGAATTATAATGCACGTACACAGTATAATTGGATAGGTAAGAGAATTATCAAAAGTCTGCCTCTCTCTCTCTCGACACCCATCTTCATCTAGCTACTCCCACGCCCACACACCCATCTTCATCACTGCTACCTTGCCCCCCCCCCACACACACACACCTCCCCTACCCCCCTCCACCCCCCCAAATCATCACCCCAGGGAAACCATCAGGCAAAGGTTAGTCACCCCTACAGGTCTCTTCCCCCCTCACCCCTACAGGTCTCTTCCCCCCTCACCCCTACAGGTCCCTTCCCCCCTCACCCCTACAAGTCCCATCCCCCCTCACCCCTACAGGTCCCCCCTCACCCCTACCCCTCATTATCACTGGGGATCTGGTCCTTATTTACTTTCTCGAGCTTCGTGACACCTCTTCCTTAGCGATTTATTCCGTGTATAACCTTTCACATTCTCTTGTATTTTCTTACGAGCTTTGGTGTTAGTAGGAATATATAACTGTGTACTATGGATAGATAGAGAGATAGATAGATAGTGATAGATAATGTTTCTTATCACTGAGTTGCGAGTTTGTCAGGTATGGAAAAATTAAAAATAAAATTAATAAAAACAAATCGGACTAACGTAGTCCAGGAATTCTTAACACACGTCTGAGAGCGATTTAGGTGGGAAAATGGCGGTTGTGTTGGTGCTCAGGGAAGGAAGGTGGCGTGAATTATCCAGCCACGGCAGGTGTTACGGGAGAGACGTTCAATATGGCACAGGAGTCTTGACTGGGAACACCGCGACGTGAAGTTCGTAGGCGAAAGAATGCTCCACCACAAGACCCATCACCCACACTCACACTGCCCTCCCTCCAACCACCCCACACCAGTACACTTACACCCCACACCTCTCTTCCCCCACCAACCACCTCACACCTCCCCATCCCCACTAACCACCCCACAACTCTCTCCCCCAACCACCTCGCACCTCCCCCTCCCCACCAACCACCCCACACCTCTTTCCCCCCACCAACCAAACACACCTCTCCCCCACCAACCACCCCACACATCCCTTCCCCACAAACCACACTACATCTCTCCCCCATAACCCACAGTCACACCTCCCCAGCAGCCACCCCACACCTCCTACCACCCTCCCACCCACCCCAGCTAAGCACCCCACACCCCAACCTCCCCCTACCGCTATTTGGGAGCTGGACGAACAATAGCGGCCAGCCTACCTGTGCTATTACGGGTTTACCTATTACGTACACCTATTATCCTTCCCAGCGGCGGGGAGAAATAGGCAGCGCACAAGATAGAGAAATATTATCAAGGCTTTATGTTGTGTGTGAGGGATGGGAAAAGGCTGAGGATTAGGGAGACAGGGAGAAAATAGGGTGATATGGAAAGAAAAGGAGAATAGAAAGGATGAGAGACATGGGAAGGGAGATAGGGAGAAGATAGGGTGAGACGGTAGGGAAGGAAGGGAGAATACAAACGATTGGGGACAGGGAGAAAGGGAGAAGACAGGGTGAGTGGGAAAGGAAGAAAGGGAGGATAGAAAGGATAAGAGAGGAATCTGGGACAGGAGAAGGGAGGTTTGATGACACCATACAGAAGGGAGAATAGAAAGGATTAGATACGGAGGAAGGGAGATAGGGAGAAGATGGGTGAGATGGTACGGAAGGGAGAATAGAAAGGATGTGAAAGGAATCCGGGACAAGGAAAGGGAGGTATGATGGTGAGGGAAAGGGAGAAGATATATGACAAAGGGAGTGTTGGATGGATGGGGGAGGGACGGGGGAGGGGGGAAGGGAGGTAGGATAGTAAGGGAGGAAGGGAGAAGATGACAAAGGGAGTATTACTTGTAGAAAGATTAGAGAATGACGAGAGGAAGAGGAATAGGAGGATTGAGATGAATTTTGGATGGAGAGAGAGAGAAAGAGAGAGAGAGAGAGAGAGAGAGAGAGAGAGAGAGAGAGAGAGAGAGGGGTACGTTACAGAAAGAGGGGTGTGTGAGAGAGAGACAAGACTGTGGTGGGTTGTGAGAAAATGGGGTGAGAGAGAGAGCGAGAGAGAGGGGTGAAGCAGCGGTGTGGTGTGAGGGAGAGAGGGTTGGGCTGCGAGGGGAAGGTGTGATTGAATTACTGTGGACGGATTGTGTTAGGAAAGGCAGGCAGGGAGGAGCGGAGGCAGGGAAACGCGAAAAAATGACATAAACACACGTGAAAAAGTGAAAAAACAAGAGTAGAATTGCTTTGAGACCTGCGGCGAGGCTAATGTTTCAAAAAATGTGCGTAAAAACTAACTAGCCTTAAGAGACAGGTCAACATTTAGATCTCAATGGCTTACATGAAGAACTTTACTTATGGTGTCTGAAGATGGCGCCACCACAGACGTCAACCAACAGCAAATTAGGATTCTCCATGTCATATGACCTTAAACTGTATCACTTTTGTGTCTCCAGTGGCCTCCTTTAACAAATCCGCCAGAAGCAGATGAAGAAGAAGAGGAAGAAGAAGAAGAAGAAGAGGAGGAAGAAGAAGAAGAAGAAGAAGAGGAAGAAGAAGAGGAAGAGGAAGAAGAAGAAGAAGAAGAAAAGGAAGAAGTGGAATGCTGGCCACTCACTGACCTGCTGGACACCGCCGCAAGTAAGAAGCGACAGGTAAAACAGAATGCGACAAACAATATGATGAACTATGTCTTCTTGCTGCACAACAAAGAGGACTATCATCATCACCATCATCATCAACAACAACAATATCATCATCATCATCATCATCAACAACAATATCATCACCATCATCATCGAAAATATCTTCATCATTATCATTATCTATATCATCATCATTCCAACTCACTATACACAAGGAGTACCATTATCTCTGCAACCATCACCACCACCACTACCACAATCACCACCACCACCATCCGGACTACAAGAGGAATATCAATACCTACAAAACCACTACCACCACCACCACCACCAACATCCTCACTACACAAGAAATATCAATATCTTCATCATCATCATCATCATCATCCCTTAAAGAACCCATAGAATCATAAACGCACACGCAGTACAGACGTGTCATATGTAAATAAAAAAAAATAGTAAGGAAGAAGTGCTAGAAACCTTCCGAATCTTACTAAAAACCACGTTGAGCTAGTTGAAGGGAAGGGGGAGGGGGAGGAGCTAGAAAACATAAAGGGAAGGAAGTGGGGAAGGGGGAAGGGGAGGAGCTAGAAAACATGAAGGGAAGGATGTGGGGAAGGGGGAAGGGGAGGAGCTAGAAAACATGAAGGGAAGGAAGTGGGGAAGGAGGAGGAAAGGAGGCGGGAGGGGAGGAACAAGAAACCATGAAGGGAGGGAGGGAGGAAGGGGTGTGTAACAGAAACCATGAGGGGAAGGAAGTGGGGAAGCAGGAGGGAAGGAGGCGGGAGGGGAGGAAGCAGAAACCATGAAGAGAAGGAAGTGGGGAAGGAGGAGGAAAAGACAGGGAGGGGAGAAACAAGAAACCATGAAGGGAGGGAGGGAAGGAGGAGGAAAGGGTGTGTAACAGAAACCATGAAGGGAAGGAAGTAGGGAAGAAGGAGGAAAGGAGACAGGAGGGAAGGAACAAGAAACCACGAAGGGAAGGGAGGAGGAGGAAGGAGGGGTGTGTAAGAGAAACCACAAATCATTCCCGCATGACACCTGGCCAGGTACGCTCCCCTCACCTGATAAAATCGAAGGTGTGTTGCGATAAAAGTGCTTGTATTTCGCCTTGCATCCCCAGCCCCTTCGTGCAATACATCCAGCGTTACAATGGTCCGGCTCTGAATGGAAGCGAGTGTGGGTAATTCCAGACTCCACCGCTGTGGGACTGGAGTGGGTGAGTGGGTGGGGGTGAAGGAAATAAATTGGGGTGAAAAATTGGGGGTGAAGAAAAAATAGGGGTGAAGAAACAATTGAGGAAAAAGAAAATTGGGGGAAGAGAGAAATTGCGATGAAGAAAAAATGGGGTGAAAAAGAAAATTGGGGTAAAGAAAAAATGGGATGAAAAAGAATTGGTGTGAAGAAAAAAATTGGGGTGAAGAAAAAATGGGGTGAAGAAAAATTGGAATTAAAAAATGGGGTGAAGAAAAAAAATTGGGATGAACAGCAAAAATAGGGGTGATGTGCAAAAAATTGGGTGAGGAAAATCTGGTTGAAGAACATTGGGGTGAAGAAAAAATTGGGGCGAAGAAAATAATTGAGAACAAAAATTGGGGTGACGCAAAAAATTGGGGGTGAAGAACAAACTACCGCCACCACAAACACCATAACAAAAATATCTCCACCGCCACTTTATTCACCCTCCACTACCACCACCACAACACGTAAATGATGATGGAGAAGGAGGAGAGAGAGAGTTCCACCACCACAACCATATACCACCATGAAAACAACCATTCCACCACTACCACCACCACCACCACAACTACCACCAAGACAACAACAATTCCACCACTGCCATCACTACCACCACCACCAACCACAACACGTAAGAGATAAACAGAGAAGGAGAGAGAGTTCCACCACCACCACCACAACCACCGCTCTCTTCACCCTTCACCACAACACGTAAAAGTTAAACAGAGAAGGAGAAAGAGAGAGTTCCACCACCACAAACGCTCTCTTCACCCTCCACCACAACACGTAAAAGACAAATAGAGAAGGAAAGAGAGAGTTCCACCACCACCACAACCACCGCTCTCTTCACCCTCCACCACAACACGTAAAGATGACGGAGATGATGGAGGGAGAGAGCCCCGCCGCCATTGCTGTCTCGTGGCTGGGTCTTTTGTGCGGGTAATTGGGGGACACTGAACAAAACATGCAAACGACCGTCACGGAACTAACAATCCCGCTTTTTAATCATGGAACGAGATGGATGGCGTCTTTGTGGTCTGGTCAATCTCGCACCCCGCCACCTCCCTGATGATGGCAGGGGAGGAGAAGGAGGAGGAAGAAGGAAGAAGAGAGGAAGGAGGAAGACGAGGAAAGGAGGAGGATGAAATGGGAAAAGGTCGACTGGAAGAAAGAGGATGAAACGTGGGAAGAAAGAGAGGAAGGAAGAGGAAACAGGCGAAGGGAGGAAGAGAAGAAGGAGGAAGACGTGGGAAGGAGAACAGGAAGGAGGAAGACGAATGCACGGAAAGGAAGAGAGGAAGGAGGAGCAGGACAGAAGGAAGAGAGGATGATGAGAAAAGGAAGGGAGATGATGAGTAATACGAGGGAAAGACGAGAATCGGAAGAGGAAAAAGAGGGAAAGAACAGAAGAGGAAGAGGAACACGATGGGGAAGACGAGGGAATGGAAAGAGACAATGAGAAAATGAAGAGAGGATGAGGAACACGCGGAAAAGAAGAGAAATGGGGGAGAAGGAGGATGAGAAACATCAGAAGAGGAAGAGAAGAGGAGGAAGAGGAACAACAGGAAAACAAGAGAGAAGGAGGAAAACGAAAAGGAAACACGAGAAGAGCAAATGGAACACGAGGGAATGAAAAAAGAGGAAGAGAGGAAGGCAAGAAAACGAAGAGACGGGAAGAGGAACACGAAGGAAAGGACTGAAGAGGGAGAGGAAGAAATCACAAAAATAATCCAGGTCTCACGAGACCCACATCGTTACGTCAGCCCAAAATAATGAAGAACTTAAGGACACCCATCTACTTAAGGATATGGGAGGAGTTCTTAAGAGGAAAAGAAATAATAATCCCAAATGTAGCAAAACCCATTCCCACAATTGTTTACACATCAGGGTGCGATCTGGGAGAGGCCAAGGACTCGTCAAGGGACAGGATAAAAAGGCAATCAGACGCCCTGGAAATTGTTGCTCCCTGACAGACCCCCCGTGGCGAAAACAGACTGGCCCCACGTACCCTACCTGCCCCGCCAACCACCACGTAATCGCCAACGCCAAAATGTAATCACCATCGCCAACCACCAACCTGACGAAGACTGGGGGACGACACTGCCTTCACCAAACTACCTTCAAGTCCTTCAGCTTCATAATACTAGCGTCCCTGTTCAATTCCCTTCTCATACTGCCTTCGTTCTTCAATTTCCTTTCTCATACTGCCACTGTTCTTCAATTCCGTCTTCATACTAGCTTCCTCCTTCAATTCCCATCTCATATTAGCATCCTTCAACCCTATCACTCCCTTCAAACTGCAGGGGGTGAGAAGGGGTTATTTAAAACAGACTGGAGACCTCTAACCTAAGCGGATTAAGTTCCTCTGGTGCGGGAGACTAACTAGGAGAGTATATGTGAGTGAAGTGGAGGAGTGAAGAGGAAGGGGGAGACCTAGAATGAAATGGAGAGATGAAGTGGAGAGCTATATGAGAGAGGGGGGTGTAAGATGGGAGGAGGGCAACGAAATGGCAGGGGGCAGGGCGACACTGAGGCGAGTGAGAGACTAACTGGGAGACTGTATGTGAGTGAGGTGAAGGAGGGAAGAGGGAGGGGGAGACTCAGGGTGAGATGCAGGGATGGAGAGGAGAGCTATATGACAGTGGGGAGTTAAGCTGGGGGGAGGGCAGGGAAATGGTAGGGGATAGGGCGACATGGCGGCGATTGGTTTGTGACCACCCTTTACGAGATTATGGCGTCTGGCTATAGACAGATAAACAGACGCTAACAACATCACTAACACGTTCTCGGGGTGAAGTGGTTAGTGTGTATCGCATGGCACGAACGGAAGAAGCCCACGAACCGCGACACGCACGAAAACTCGGAATATCGCAGCGGATAATTGCCCATCGCTGTGAGAAAGTGGCGGACGAAAAAGGGACTGTGATATTATGTGATGCAGCCGAGAAGAAACGCTGCTGGGGTGACATTTTTGATGGTCGGACGCAAAATGACTTCTTCTGTCGTGTTTCCTAGGCGATATCGTTAAGAGGAGGGGTCGTGAATGGTGGTTTAAAGTACATACATACATAATGTATACATACATATATATACACGTATTCCATACATACACACCTGCATACATATACACATACGCAACTAAAGTGCTTTGTGTGTTATAAATTACCGGTATTTATCATCATTATTATTATTATTATTATTATTATTATTATTATTATTATTATTATCATCATCATCATTACTACTACTACTCCTTCTCTTCCTAATACCACCACCATTATTTTAGCGGAACTTAAAATCTGGCGTCTCTATCGCCATTTGCAACAATTTCGCGTGTTTCGCAGAAAAAAAAAAAATATGACATTTCCCCAAAAACGTTCAGAAAAATACAAAAAATGTTAATGTCCTCCCCATGACCTTATTCTTCCTGGTCAACCACTGAAAAAAAAAAAAAAAAAAAAAAAAAACAGGATTCCCACAAAAAGGTAGAGCTGTGAGGAGAGAGAGAGAGAGAGAGAGAGAGAGAGAGAGAGAGAGAGAGAGAGAGAGAGAGAGAGAGAGAAACGATATCACCGACTCATAATCTCGTCGGGTATGGAAGCTCCCTAACGCCTCTTCCTTACCGATTTATTTTTTAAGACTCCACGGTACAGTCGACACAAAAGTTAGCCTAATATTTCCCCTCCTCTGCTGGGTAATATTCCTAAGGCTGAGAGAGGTGTGTGTTTCCCTAGCCACAGATGACGGTGTGACGCGTCGGGGTGTGATGGACAAGAGCTGAGTAGGAAGGAAGTGCAGCGGAAGATGAATTTGGCTCTCTTTTGTATTGTTTTTATTTTTTCTTGGAAGGAACTGTTTTGCGGGCTCAGCCTTTGGTTCCTTCTTCCTCGCATAAAAAAAAAAAAAAAAAAGAGATGGTGTGACGCGTCGGGGTGTAATGGAGAAGAGCTGAGTATGAAGTGTAGTGGACGAGCAGGCCAGAGGGAAAGATGAACGAGTCAGCAGCTTACGTTCCCCTCTTAAACGAGCGCAATGCCACTCGTGTTCCTCCAGACCCCTCTAAATCGAAAAAAAAAATCTCCAAACCCCTCTAACTCGATCCAAAACCCCTCTAAATCGATCCAAAACCCCTCCAACTCCTCTAAATCGATCCAAAACCCCTCCAAACCCCTCTAAAGCGATCCAATATCCCTCCAAACCCCTCTAATTCGATCCAAAACCCCTCCAAACCCCTATATATCGTTCCAAAACCCCTCCAAATCGACCCAAAACCCCTCCAAACCCTGTAAGTCGATCCAAAACCCCTCCAAACCCCTCTAAATCGACCAAAAATCCCTCCAAACCCCTCTAAATCGATCCAAAATCCCTCCAAAAGCCTCATAAATCCTCAAATCCCCCCAGGAAGGTGAGAAAAATCGCCGCGGAGATGCCGGTCCAGCGAGGTGTGGCAATGGGCGAGGGGGAGGGGTACCATCCACTCATAACACTAGTAAAAACCCAACCACGGCCGCCCCCTGCCCCGTACTAGCAGCTGTCAATCACCCACGTCACGGAAGTCGGTCGCCTCGCTCCACCCGTCTCTCTCTCTCTCTCTCTCTCATCCTGTAGTTTTCACTCTATTTCTCCCTTTCTCTCTTCCTCCCTTCCGCTGCACATTTTTCTAAACACCATTTCCGTTTGCTCTCCATTGCCCTACCTTAATCTCTCTGTCTCTCATGAATATTACCCATGGCGAACGATTAACATTTCTCTCTCTCTCTCTCTCTCTCTCTCTCTCTCTTAGAACACAAAATCAGCCAGCACAGGAAAGTGAGAGGCAGAACGGAAGAAACAGTACGCGAACTTCTGCCCACCGAGCGAATAACTTTTCAGGAAGTACATAAGTCACTATCCTAACGAACCCAAGACCTAGCTGGCGACCTTTTGCGCCACCCTGTATAATTATAACTACATTGGCGAAAGAGGAAAACTATTGGGAGACACTGTAGTCCTTGTCCCATTTGGCGGAGGCGTCTGATTGGCTGGGTGGCGGGGCAATGGCGAGGATTGGCGACGCGAAATAAATATTGCCGACTCGGGCGATTATGGACGTTTTTTAGCATTCGTACCTCCTGTTCGTAAGCGATTTATTTTGCTGATTACTCCCCAAACGTTGGAGCCGAAATACACGTTGCTGACTAGGGCAATATTCGTAGGTCCTGTCGGTAAGCGATTTATAAAGGACATTAATCCTCAACATCCTATTTTTATTTTACTGATCTAAGGTATGTCGAGATTTAGGGATACAGGTAAGCTATAAGAGAACGGTAATGTGTAAAAGGCAAAATAAATCGCTATGGAACAGGTGTTAGGGGGACGCCCTTGGGAAAGCGATCCCTAATGCGACTAATTTACATTTCCAAATACACAAAAAATAATCAGAACGACAAATAATGAGACTGGGGGCGATAATTTTTCAGGCTAGTACTGTATTGCAATTCTTTAAGGCTTACAAACCTCGGAATACTTCGTAAGAGTTTCGTAATTGTCGGTCTACGATGCGGAGAGATTTTTGTACGCATTTGCAAAGTTGCCGTCAATAATTCGTGTGTGTGTGTGTGTGTGTGTGTGTGTGTGTGTGTGTGTGTGTGTGTGTGTGTGCTGTCTTGAAATTATTTTTTTTATCCAATCTTGCTGGTCATCAGTCATATAGCGAGATGAAAGGGTTTGCGTCTCTCTCTCTCTCTCTCTCACATACACACACACACACAATACCCCCAAATTATTGAACACGTTGGACACCTGCTCAGGTAGGGTGGGGGGAGGCGGTCAAAGATCTCGCAAACACTCCCTCGCTCGCTTCTAATTGCCTTCTTAATTAGTTTGAGAGTTTGCCCGCCGATATCCATATCTAAATTGAATATGGATTGCTAGGCCTAAGAGCGATAAAGGACAACGCGGCATCAGTCAAACCCTTTCCACTCTCACTCCTCCCTCGCCAAACTTTCGCCAAAATGTCCATCGCGAGCGAGATACACCCAATATGACTGCGCTGGGTGGAGATACGCTTGTGTTGTGTCCTCTCCTCTTCGGTTTTGTCCCTATCAGAGGCGTCCAAGCGAACACTTTATATATTTCCCCGACCAACGTCCGATGTGGGTAGGGGGACGGGGACCTGAGAGGGTGGGTGTGCGTGGGGCGAGGAGAGAAATGAGTAGTGTGTGTGTGGGAGGGACGAGGAGGTTGACAGTGAGGGTGAGGTGTGTGTGTGTGTGTGTGTGTGTGTGTGTGTGTGTGTGTGTGTGTGTGTGTGTGTGTGTGTGTGTGTGTGTGTGTGTGTGTGAAAGGAGGATAATATTTGAAGGAGGGGGGGTGAGGTAAGAATGGGAAGAGGAAAGGAAAGGCAAGGAAGCAGCAAGAAAGGATAGACCAGAGAGAGAGAGAGAGATGAGAGAGAGAGAGAGAGAGAGAGAGAGAGAGAGAGAGGTCGCCCCCAGCCCGCCATGAAACACAATTAGTTCACTACCCCATTTTTTCCGCTGTGGGTGTAGGAGGGTGTAGGAATACTGGTGGTGATTCTTGGGCCGTGAAGATACCAGCGGGTGTTGCCTCGGGGTGTAGGAAACTCAGTTAGCTTGGGGTTAAGTGTTCCTACCAAATTTAGAGGACGAGGGAGAAGATAGTTACGTTGGTGTTACACATTCCTGCCAATTTACAAGATGAATGAACACACACACACACACACACACACACACACACACGAAAATCCCCTACCACACCATGTGCACCAAAATCCCAGGTTTCATTTTTACCCAGTTTTACACACACACACACACACACACACACACACACACACACACACACACACACACACAACTCCAAACCTGATGCACCAAAGTCTCCAGTTTCTTACAAATTACGATAAAAAATTAAATCTTCGAGACTCACTCAAGATCTACGCTTCCCTCTTACGTCTTCAGGTGTTTGGAGGGCATATTCTTAGGCCCGCATTCTCGTAACACCTATTCCTAAGCGATCTATTTTATTACACCTTACTGCCCTCTTCTGTGTTACATAAATCCTTCCAATATCACCTTCCTCTGTATAAATACAGTAGCCTACAGGATATTCACTCACCATATCCAAAACTAAATCGCAAAGGAACAGGTGTTAGGGAGCTTCCTTAAATGCTTCCAATATCGCCACGCTCTGCATAAATTACGTACAAAAGGATATTCACTCACCATATCCAAAAATAAATCGCTAAGGAAGAGGTGTTAGGGGTCTTCCTTATATGAGGAGAATATCAGCATTAGACAGTTTAAGGCGCAAAATAAATCACCTTAAAAATCGCCTTAAGATTTTTCGTTTTCCTTATGACTCTGATATCATCCTTGGTCTCCCTCTCCCCCCCCCCACCCCATAACACAAGGATCTCGTTATACAACACTGATTCTTCTCATTTTTGTCAAGAGAGAGAATCGAAAGCAGTGTTCGTGCGTTCAAGGATGATTCTCTCTCTCTCTCTAAACCGGACAACGTTACCTTAACACCATAATTTTTTTAGTAAAGCCTATAATTATTTTCTATATATATTAATCCTTCTATAAATAATTTGCTCAGTCAGATACTTAAGAAATAAAGGAATTGAATTATCTAGCCACAAAGATGACGACACCTACTTAGCACCTTCCATCGACCTACTTATTCCTTACCTTTATAATTATCACAGCAATATTTCTCGCCACCTTTAGTAGAAATAATGGGAGAAATAATAGGAAACAGAGGAAAAAATAGGAATTCAATTATCTAGCCACAAACCTGCCACCCCCTTCGCTTTATCTCTGCACGGCAACATTTTCAGGGGTCTGCGCCCCCCCCCAAGGGTTGCAATATATCAGCCAGTGGAAAGAACTAGCCTCCCCCCTCTCTCTCTCTCTCTTTCTCTCCCTGCAGACCATTCCTTCCTTCCTTCCTGCGTTCCTTTCTTCCTTCCTTCCTTCCTACGTTCCTTTCTTCATTCCATCCTTCCTACGTTCCTTTCTTCCTCCCTACGTTCCTTTCTTCCTCCCTACGTTCCTTTCTTCCTTCCTACGTTCCTTTCTTCCTCCCTACGTTCCTTTCTTCCTCCCTACGTTCCTTTCTTCCTCCCTACGTTCCTTTCTTCCTCCCTACGTTCCTTTCTTCCTTCCTACGTTCCTTTCTTCCTTCCTACGTTCCTTCCTTCCTTCCTACGTTCCTTCCTTCCTTCCTACGTTCCTTCCTTCCTTCCTACGTTCCTTTCTTCCTTCCTACGTTCCTTTCTTCCTTCCTACGTTCCTTTCTTCCTCCCTACGTTCCTTCCTTCCTTCCTACGTTCCTTTCTTCCTTCCTTCCTACGTTCCTTTCTTCCTTCCTACGTTCCTTCCTTCCTTCCTACGTTCCTTTCTTCCTTCCTACGTTCCTTTCTTCCTCCCTACGTTCCTCCCTTCCTTCCTACGTTCCTTTCTTCCTTCCTACGTTCCTTTCTTCCTCCCTACGTCCCTTCCTTCCTTCCTACGTTCCTTTCTTCCTCCCTACGTTCCTTCCTTCCTTCCTCCCTACCTTTCTTCCTTCCTTCCTCCCTCCTTCCTCTCTTGTTTTGTCTCCTCCCCATTTGGCCAAGTGACAAGGGAAGTCTCTCCCTCCCCATTTTTTCCTCCCCAGACGCTACCCTTCCCCCTATTCCTCCCCACAAGCTCACCTTCCCCCTATTCCTCCCCACAAGCTCACCCCCCCATTATTTCCTCCCCACAAGCTCTCCCTCCCTTTTTTTCCTCCCCAAACGCTCCCCTCCCCCTTCCCTCCCAGCTCACATACCCTCTCCTCTCCCCTCAGCTTTCTTGAAGTCCCAGATTGAGAGAGAGAGAGAGAGAGAGAGAGAAGGGGGGGGCAGTATCTAACCCTCATCTGCAGCCACCATGCCCCCCCCTCCTCTCTCTCTCTCTCTCTCTCTCCCTGTCATACAAGGAAATGCTAAGGTGGAACTTGTAGTGTAAATAACTAAGGATAAGGATAATGACTTCTAAGGCGGATAATAAATCGCAAAGGATCAGGGGCTACGGAACACAATCGGAGTAAGAGGAAGCCGCGTTGGGCCCCGCCTCTACCGTCTTCGCCTGTCAATCACACGCCCTTTGGTTCTGCCGGCGGGTTTTATAGTGTTTTATGCGTCAGTCCTTTCCCTGAGGTTCCGTAACACCTCTTCCTAAGCGATTTGTTTTGCGGCTTACACGTTAACCTATTGTACATTCCACTGTTCACTCTCTTTATCTATTTATCTACCTATCTATCTATCTATAGCCAGACGCCCTAATCCCGTATGAGGTGGCCACAAACAAATCGCCTCCATGTCGCCCTGTCCCCTTCCATTTCACTGCCCTTCCCCCAGCTCACACACCCCTCTCACATATACCTCTCCACTCCATCCCTCCATCTCATCTTCGGTCTCTCTCTCCCTCTCCCCCATATACCACTCCACTCCCTATTTTCATCTCATCCTCGGTCTCCTTCTCCCTCTCTCATATACCTCTCTCTCTCTCTCTCTCTCTCTCTCTCTCTCTCTCACACACACACACACACACACACACACATCCCTCCATCTCATCCTCGCTCTCCGCCTCCCTCTCTCATATAACTCTCCATCTTTCCATCTCATCCTCGGCCTCTTTCATATCCATCTCAATACATCCCCTGCCTTATCAAACTCATATCAAGGCTAATCTCGCTTCTAACTATCAGCTTTTTACTCACCCTCCATCAGGCATAGTAATTATACCAGTACTTCTTATCTTTCTTATCAAAAGCGTCATTACAACACGCCCTTCACAATGCCGCCTACATCAACATCCTTATCTTGCCTACAATTCGTTATCTCTCGTATCATTATCGCTATTTTAATACTCGCGGTGTGTGTGTGTGTGTGTGTGTGTGTGTGTGTGTGTGTGTGTGTGTGTGTGTGTGTGTGAGAGAGAGAGAGAGAGAGAGAGAGAGAGAGAGAGAGAGAGAGAGCACATCTGGAATATCAACTCAATTCTTCCTCGCCTCTCGATTAATGTGAGGTCACGGTCCCTAATTTCCTACAGGTAACGATGCCACCTGGTCACACACACACACACACACACAAACAAACCTCCTCCCACATACTGTACACACACAACACACCGACAACAAACATCTCACAAACAATTCTCTCTCTCTCTCTCTCTCTCTCTCTCTCTCTCTCTCTCTCTCTCCGCCCCAAGCAGCGAGGGACAGGCAAACAAATACTGAACGGAAGGGAAGAAGGGGAGGAGAAGGAAAACACTTGATAATTAGTATCACATGTGCTGGGGAGAGGACAAGACGAAGGGAGGGGGTCGGGAAGGGGGGAGGAGGGGGAGGAAGGGGTCGCAGAGGGAGGGGAGAGAGGGAGAGAAGAGATGGAGGGGTGGAGGAGGACAGGGAAAGGAAGGAGGGAAGGGCCGAGGTGGGGAGGGAAGGGAGGAGGAGGCCAAGAAAAGGTGGGAAGAGAGGGAGAGATGGGGGAGAACAGGGAAGGAAAGGGGGGAGGGGCCGAGATGGGGAGGAAAGGGAGGGGAGGGGGAAGTGGGCCAAGAAGGGGTGGGAAAAGAGGGAGCGGTGGGAGGGAACGGAGAGGCCGGGAAAGAGGGGGGATTTGGAGGGGGAAAATGGGAGGAAAGAAGGAAAGGGGAGGACGGAACAAGGGAAGGGAAGGGGAGAGAGGACCAGGGAGAGGTGGAGAGGGAGGAGATGAGAGGGAGAGGGAGAGGAAGTGTGGGGATCATGATGTGGAAAGGGAAGGAAGGGTTCAGAAGGAGGGGGAAGGAGAGGCCAAGGAGGAAGGAAGAGAGATAGCGGGTCGAAAGAAAGGGAAGGAAGGGGTCAAGAAAGGGGAGGGAAGGAGGGGTGAGAGAGGGGGTTGGTGGGAAGGCGTCAGGAAGGGCGGGAAGGGTGGACATGGAAGGGAAGGGAAGAATAAGGGAACTGAATGGATTAACGGATGGGAGGGTAGTAAGGGAGGGGAAATTGGGTATCGAGAGAGAGAGAGAGAGAGAGAGAGAGAGAGAGAGAGAGAGAGAGAGAGAAGGAAGTAGAGTGACGGCAGGATTAAACAAACAGAACCAGCAAGGAAAAGAAATGAGAAAGAAAAATACTAACAAAATAATAATAATAATAATAATAATAATAACAATAATAATAATGATAATAATAATCCATCCATCCATCATCCAATCCTATGTCGCCCCACAGAGAAGCGTAGGAACCCGGGGCTAGGCAAGTTGTTCTTTACATTTGAGTGAAATAATAATAATAATAATAATAATAACAACAACAACAACAACAACAACAATAATAATAATAATAATAATAATAAAAACTAACAATCATCATCATCATACGCCTCCCCGACCGAAATTATTAAAACACATTAAAACACGAGAATTATTTCAACCTGACAATTTAATCGCTACTGCCATTAAGTACTTAACACAGGTACAAACTAACGCTAACTGAAGAGCCTCTTAATTAACAAACACCTGTATTTACCTGGTGACACGCTACGGGAGCTGGTTAGGAGGGTGGGTATTATATTTAAAGACTTCTATGGTAAGGATTAGATGGACCATTAATCTTGCTCTCAATTTGCACACACACACACACACACACACACACACACACACACACACACACACACACACACACACACACACACATAAGCTTCCCGCCCTCCGCCATTACGCTGCCCTCTCTCAAACTCACACCTTTTACACACACACACACACACACACACACACACACATACACACACACACACACACACACACACGTCGAATCACTCAGCCCACAGACTCTCGCAACAATTAGAAATATAAAGAGCAATTTATAACTGCAATAAAAGGTGTAAGATGGAAGTGTCAATTTTTCTACCTTGGCCGTCCATACCACACAAGAGACAGATGTGAGGCTGGAGAGGAGGTTGGAGAGGGAGGAATGTAGGGATATGGGTAGGGAGGAGTAAGGCAGCGGTGTCCACGATGGGGTGATAGGGGGAGAGGGAAAGGGGGAGAAGGGGAGGAGGTCGAGAGACAGTCAACCCCGGTATAGTCCAAACCAACCCCCCTCCCCGAACACTCCTTCCATTGCCACTCATTCCAAATTAAAATATACATAGGGGAGGATAACTGGTGTGGTGTAGGTGGTATTACAGCCTGGTGTTAGGGGGCAGGGAGGATGAGACAAGGATAGCGAGGGGGTAATACCAGCTCTATATAGCTCACTTACACGCCGTTCTACCGCCACTACACACACACACTATAATACACACGCTACACTCTGCCCTTACCCACCTTACCGCCACTACACACACACTACACCCTGCCCTTACTCACCCCTACACCCTACATTACACGCTACTGAACACAAGCGCTTCGTAACACCTCTTCCTTGGCTGTTTATTCAAGGGTTCGATATTATAATCAAATATATTGGTAGAGTCATATCTTTTTATCAACTGAATAGCCTCTAAGATTTTTACTGTTTGCTTTCCTTGATGACGATGACGATTATGATGATGATGATGAGGAGGAGGACGAGGAAGAGGAAGAAGACTTAAGCTTAGGCAACTTTATAAATAAGAAAAGATTGTCTTGAAATCCGTAGAAGCAATCGAGCGAAGGAAGAGGAGAGGAAGGTATGTGAGGGAAAGAGAGGAGGAGAAGAGGAAGTGGGGTGAGTGACGAGGGAGGAAAAGGTGAGGAAGGAGAAGGTGGGACGAAGGAGGAAAGGGAGAGAGTCAGGAGGAAAGAGAGAGAGGAAGGAAGAGGAGAGAAAAGGGAGACGATGGTATGCGAGAGAAAGAAAGAAAAGAAGAGAAAGAGGGGAAGAGCGAGGAGGAAGGAAAGGGAGAGGGAGAAGGAAAGGGAGAGGAAGGAGGAGAAGGGAGGGAGGAAGAAGAGGAGAGAAAAGGGAGATGATGGCATGTGAGAGGAGTAGGGAGCAAGAAATGGGAGGAAAAGGCAGGAGGGAGGAGAAAAACGAGGGAGGAGGAACTATGCCATACTCTGCATAAATAACGTGGAGAGGGATACTGATCAACCATATCCAAAAATAAATCGCTAAGGAAGAGGTGTTAGGGAGCCTCCTTAAACCTCGAGACAACGAGGCAGAGAGTAGCCAGGTCACCCCAGGATAGTCCTCTCTCTCTCTCTCTCTCTCTCTCTCTCTCTCTCCCCCTTCTGTATTTTTCCTCTGGCTATTACCGCACCTCCATAAATATGCGTTATGCTTTCATGCAGGGAGAGAGAGAGAGAGAGAGAGAGAGAGAGAGAGAGAGAGAGAGAGAGAATCATCACCATCACAATCACCATTATCATTACTATGATATTATTATTATTATTACTACTACTACTACTACTATTCTGAGACATATACACCGCCCCCCTCCCCTCCGGATCATCCTCCCCCCGACCTGACTCCTGGGGTCCCTTGGGCATACCTCTCTCAGTCTCTCTCTCTCAGTCTCTCCCTCTCTCTCTCCCTCTCTCTCTACCAAATTACCTTCAACACATACAAACTCCATCAAAAACAGAATCTAGTCACAAAATAATAAATGTAATAGCACTGAACTAAACCAATTACCATGAACGAAAAAAAAAACAGTAAATCACACACACACACACATACACACAATCACCAGCCCCGGAAAAGCACAGGCGCCATAAACAATTAAAATATTAGTGACACGCCGGGTGGGATGAGGGCAGAGAGGCATGACAGAGCTCCGAGTCAGCTGCCCTCACGTCAACACTTCGACATGCCTTGATTCCAGCTGGTGTGTGTGTGTGTGTGTGTGTGTGTGTGTGTGTGTGTGTGTGTGTGTGTGTGAGAGAGAGAGAGAGAGAGAGAGAGAGACCCCTTCACTGTCTTAAGATCTTCCTAAGTTAAATAAAATGGTCTTAGTAATTCTTTCTCAAATAATATCGAAACTTGGCTGATATTCTCTCTCTCTCTCTCTCTCTCTCTCTCTCTCCATATACCACCAGCGATAATCCTATACATACAAAACCCAAAAAGGGACAAAAATTTAAAGACCCATTACCCAGTCAACTCTTACGAAAAAAAAAAAAATCATTAACAAGAATCGACACTCATTAATTTTTTGGAAAGACTAAAAAAAAAAAGTACCATTAACAAAAAAAATAATTAAAAAAAAAGTGAGAGGGAATTAAGAGGTTATTTTCATGGCTGTCAGTATCAGAAAGTCAAAAAAAGAACAAGAGAATAAAAAAAGGAAGAAATGAATTAGGAGTCTGAAAAAATGTAATAGAGGGAATAGGGAGGTGAGGGAGGGGGACAGGCGTAGACATCAATAATTTACTCCCTCGGTCTCTCTCTCTCTCCATTTTTTTTGCTCATCTTTTTTACATTTTCAATAGCTATCTCAACACGTATCTTTCATCTCTCTCTCTCTCTCTCTCTCTCTCTCTCTCTCTCTCTCTCTCTCACACACACACACACACACACACTCACAAAACACATTTTCCCTAATTTTCCAAACACCATTCTCCCCCACACCCAAAAGCCCAGTCCTACCCATATTGTAAACACACTCCCTGTCTGTTTCATTATTTACGATTTTCGCTGTAAATTATAGCGCTGCCGTAATATATAGCGGCCTATAACACACCACTGCGTAAATATATACACACGTTCTGCTGGCTTTGGGATATAACGAAGTGCTATATAAATTCTGGTCGGGATGTATATTTCTGCTAATTCCCCCATACGGCCATTTAGTATCAGTGTTTGCCTGTAAATGCTGGGGTGGATTAATGTGTGTGTGTGTGTGTGTGTGTGTGTGTGTGTGTGTGTGTGTGTGTGTGTGTGTGTGTGTGTGTGTGTGTGTGTGTGTGTGTGTGTGTGTGTGTGTGTGTGTGTGTGTGAGAGAGAGAGAGAGAGAGAGAGAGAGAGAGAGAGAGAGAGAATAAGTACCCTTCCTTCTACTCTATCACTGTCCATCATATCACACTAAAAAAAAAAAAAAAATTCACGTCAATCCTTCCTTTATTATAACCAAGACAAGTATCGGCGAATTTCTGTTCATAGATTTTACTGAACTACTTAAAGCTTTGGGAAGTGAGCGGCTGTAAACAAAAAGCGGGCTCCCTGGCTCTCAGCGCTAGTCCACGAGCCTCCTTCAAACCTACATTGTTTACAAGATTTACGCAGCATGAAGAAACACTTAATTTCCTCCCTCAAGGGGTGAAAAAAGGGGAGAAAAAAGGGGAGCTCTCATCATAACACTGCGGACACGGTGGAGGCAGGGGGTGGTGCGAGGAAGAGAGGTAGGGGTGGAGGTGGAGGGGGAAGGATGGGAGGAAGGTGTGGGGAGGAAAAAGGATGAAAGGAACATAGGAAAGGAAGGGTGGAGAAAAGGAAGCACGGGAGTAGGGAAAGGGTAGAGATGGAGAGGGAAGGATGGGAGGAAGGGGCAGGGAGGGGGAAGGATGGAAGGAAGAGGTCTGGAGAGAAGATGAAGATGGAGGGCGAGAGATGGAAGGAAGTAAGGTAGAGATAGAGGGAGAAGGATGGGAGGAAGAGGTGTAGGGAGAGGGTATAGATGGAGGAGAAAGGATGGGAGGTCGAAGGATAGGGAGAGGGTAGAATTGGAGGGGGAAGGATTGATGGAAAAGGTTTAAGGGAGGGGGTGAAGATGGTGGGGGTGGGATGGAAGACAGAAAGATAGGGTGAGGGTAGAGATGAAGGGGGAAAGATGGAAAGAAGAAAGGTTGGGGGGGATGGATGGAAGGAAGGGGGGTAGGGAGGGGGAGGAGATGGAGGGGGAGGGATGGAGGGGGAGGGGTAGAGAGGGGCAGACTCATATATCATCCCCTGACGTCTCCTTCCACACACCGTGACACGTCCTAGCACTCATTACCACATTAACATCGGCTAAGTAAGGCACGTCAACTCCAACACACTCATATAACTCTCACCAACTCACCAATTACCTTCCTAACTCACCAACTACCTTCCTAACTCACACCTCAGCCATACTCTGTGGGTGGAGAGGACGCCTACGTTTGATGGGGCTCAGCTGCCTGGCTATACAAACGTCCCTTAACTTCATCCCTATCCCCCTAAGGGAGGATGGTGGACTGATAAAAGATGGGTCAATTAAGTTCGTCAGATCAGTAAACTTTAAGAGCCCTTCTTTATCAGAATATCTCTGTATATGGTAGACTAATGTTTTCCCTCAACGTATACTTGCAGACACGATGTCCATACGAAACAGCTGTCAATTCTGCTCAAGAAAACATCACCGTCCTCCGCGAAATAAGTCACTAAAGATGAGTAGTTACGAAATCATCAAACCACACGAAAGCGCAGCCTCCTATACTGATAATTCCCAGCATTTACCTACCTTATTCACACACTGATTCGCTCGGCAGTGCGACGATTATGGTGCAAATCTCATCAGCATTCCATTCCTCTCCTCTTTCCTCTAGCAGCACTCTCTTTCTCTCCTGCTCCTTCCATATTCTTAATCCAATTTACTCTGCGCTGGGAAGATCTGGACGTCAGCTTCCTCACTCAACACTCAGATACACACCACGATGACGCAGACTCCCATAGCGTTTCGAAGCACCAAGGCCCCGAACGGCAAGAGTTATGTTCGACTTTTGTGTTCGAAATAACCTATGCAATTCCTGTTCGGTGCATTGTCACCCTGAAATATACACAGCTAAATCTCTGTCTATTAATCTAAATCTAACTTTTGATACTCGGAATTTCGAAGCAGCGAGACCCAGAACAGCAAAAGTTTGGTTCGACTCTTGGTCTCGAAATAACGTACCGGTAAGTGATTTCTGCTTGGTGCATTGTCACCCACAAATATATACAACTAAATCTTTGTCTACTGATCAAAATCCAGCTTATGACGCTAAAACTGTGGAATATCCTAATTACTGACTAAGAATCTCACATTTCCTTAAAAGCCAGTTGTTATTCTTAAGAAGTAATAATATTTCCATTATATCTTATCCAGTTACGTAGGAATTTTAAAAGAGCGTTCATGATTCACTTTTTCACACACACACACACACACACACACACACACACACACACACACACACACACACACACACACAGTCTTCACGTGTGGTAACTTGGGGCGGGGGAGGGACTGAATGGCTATTTGGTGGCTAGGGGGTTATGGGAGAGGGAAGGGTAGGGGGGGCAGGAGGAGGAGGAAAGGAAAAGGGAAGGAGGTGAAGGAAAGAGGGAGGGTAATGGAAGGAATGAGAGGAGGATGGAACGGTGAGGGAGGAGGGAGGGGGGGATGGAGGAGAAAGGAAAGGGGAGGGATGATGGAGGGAACAGGGAGGTGGTGGAAGGACTAGCCTAGGATGGAAAGAGGAGAGGAATGGATGAAACAGGGAATGAAGAGGGAAGGAAAGAGGAGGGGATGAGGAAGAATGAAGGGGGGAGGGAGATGGAGGGAGGGAGGAAAAGGACGAGGCAGAAGGGAGACAGGAGGAAAAAGGAAGGAAGATGGGAGGGAGGGGAAGAAGGCAGAGATCTTAGAGGAGTGTTGGGTGAGATGGGATGAGGGGGAGGGGAAGGGGTGGGGATGGAGGTAGGGGAGGGGAAGGGTACCGTAGAGGTAAGCTAGTTGCCACGTCTTCCCAGATAAATATGACTACACTTGATTTCTTAACACCATTTTACAGGCGAATTAGCTTTACATGCGTCTCATAAATTATCCTTCAGGTGTCTAAACTTAAGGTGAGACGCAAACTTGAAATTGTAAAGATACGAGAGAAAAATCTGACTGGAATAAAATGGAGAATCCGGTATTTAAGGACAATTTTCCCCCTACCACCACCACCACCACCACCACCACACTACTCAGGACAACTGCAACTACCACAACCACCACAACTTTCTACCACAACTACCATACCTTCGCCTACCACACCCACCACAAAGCCACTACAACCACCACAACCACCATACCTTCTGCTACCACACCCACCACAAAGTCAGCCACCACAACTTTCTACCACAACTACATCCACCACACTACCACCACAACTCTATCACAACCACCATAGCCTACCTTCATCTACGAAAGTCACCACATCACCTACCACAACCTTCACAACTTCACCAACACCTACCACAACCACCTGCCGTGGCGTGACAAGTAACATGGATGACGGTTAGCACCCTCATCAGCATCACCGTCTGCATACTCACCGATACAGCCACGACACCCTTTCATTACAGCTTCAGAGCCGGGTCTGAGAGAGGTTAGCGCACTTTCACTTGTTCTCGTCGGTTAAGTTCCCTAGCACCTTTTCCTAGGCTACTTATTTTGTTTATTACACCTTAATGTTCTCATGTTATATAAATTCTTCAAGTATTACTCTACATAAAAAACATACAAAAGGATATTAACCAGCCATAGCCAAAAATAAATCGCCAAGGAAGAGGTGTCAGGGAGCCTCCATACCTGGCAAGGATAAGTCACTGGATATTTCTTTGTTATCCTTGTCTCATTCTAGTAGTTTCGTCAGTCTTGAAGAAGCTGCTGCAATTATCCTCTCTTCTAATGAGATGCTAAAGTCACCCGTCTTCCAAGCTTATTTTTTTATCTATCTATCTATTGCCAGACGCCTTCATCACGTAAGGGGTGGCCACAAACAAATCGCCTCCATGTCGCCCTGTCCCCCGCCATTTCACTGCCCTCCCCCAACTCACCACTCTCTCATAACCTACCTCTCCACTCCATCCCTCCATCTCATCCTCGGCCTCCCCCTCCCTCTCCCCCTCTCCACCTCACTTACATACACTCTCCTCGATAGTCTCTCGACCTCCATCCTCTCCACATGGCCAAACCACCTCAGTGTATTTTTCCTAAGCCTTCCCATCACATCCACATCCACACCACAACGCTGCTTCACTTCTTTACTCTTTCATATGTACCGGTAAGAATTATACCTTCATCTCAAGAGATATTTATTGAGAGGAATCAAGAAAAACTCCCCACTTCAAGAATTTATGACACTGTAATGGTAAGACGCATTTTTTTTTTTTTTTAATATATACAAATAATTTAGCGGTAGGTGGTGGCGGCCATCATCCACTCACTTGATGTAGTGGTGCCTACTTCTTCCTTCACCTTATATCACCTCCTCTCTTCCTATTTCTCCCATCTTTCCTGTCACTTTTTATTACTCTTCTTTCCTTTTCAGGTGGCTTTACATTGAGTGACAAGCCTAATGGTTTCCTGTAAGCCAGGAAACCATTTACAGAGTTAGGTGGTAACCATATAACCAACCCATACGTGTTCCCTCCGTGTCAACAAGTGGGTCGCCGGAGGGTTAGTGCCCCTCCCCGTAAAACAACTAACTCAGAGTCAAACGGCCACCCCTTACCGGATTATGGCGTCTGGCTAGAAACAGACAGGCAAACAAATGACTCTCGCTAACACTAAACGCTTTTCCTCATCTACATCCGCAAAGAAGAAAGAGAAAACAACATTAGCGATAACAATATGGCGAATCGTAGTGTTATTGTCGTACTGCAATTAAAAAAAATAAAATGGAACACTAATACTGCTTTTTCAACGCAGGATTAAGAGAGTAAGAACATGAGAGCCTTATTCTTTACTATCCTTGTCACATTCTAGTAGTAAACACGTATCAATAAACTGTAATGGACCATGCGACCTACAATACTTTCCTTTTCCTATTGCAACTACAGAGAATCGTAACTTAGGTAACGATCATGACTACCGCAACATCACAATCTACAATCACAGTGCCCATAACATCACATCATTCTCTCTCAAACTATCTCATCTCACCACAAACAACCAAAGCCAGTCATCACCACAACCACAAACATCACCATTCACCTCCACCACCACCATCACCACAGCCGTCACAGAAAAATATGCAGCCAGCGCCGCAGTAATTCCTTAAAACCTTACCAACACTCCCCACCGCCGCCACCACCACTCTCATCATCTTAAAAAAAAGGAAAAAAAAAAAAACACACTTCAGCAATGATACTGGCTCTCTTCACACACACAAACACACAAAGAATCACCACTAAAATAAAATGACCCACATCTAACATTAAACACACACACACACACACACACACACACACACACACACACACACACACACACACACAAACAAACACACACACACTTTTTAACTTTAATTACACACACACACATACACACACCGACAACAGCACGTCAAGAATCACCAACACAATCTCATCTTCCAACCACACCATCTTCCTATCACCACTACCGCCAACCACACCAACATCTTCCTACCACCATACCAACCCTACCGACCAACCACACCTTCTTACAAACCAACAATCACTAATTCCTACCACATGCAGCACCACAAAACTCTTACCACAACCACCACCACACCAACAAGTACCACATACACTACAACCACAACTATCACCACCACAAGACTGTCCTACCACCACTTACCACAACATTTACCCATTTCAATCATTACATCTATAACTCTCCTACTACTATCACCACCACTACCACAACACCACCACACTGTTGCACATCACCAACACACCCCGACCACTATCATCACCACCACCACTTATCACCACCACTGCCACAACACACCAGTACCGCACCACCACAATCACTCTCCACCACAACACCAATACTCTCCCACCACCACTACCACCACCACCACATTCCCTTTCTACCACAGCACCACCACACTGTCACTCACTCCCCTCTTCGCATCCAAGTATGTGATCTTCGGACAAGGGACGGAATCAATTTTATGTAATTGTCGAAAGCCAGCCATAAATTTCAACCCAGTGTTAGGAAAAAATATAAAAGCACTTAAGGAGAGCGGCAGGGGAGCTGTGTGTGGAGGCGGGAGAGGAAGGAAGAGAGAAATAATGGCTGAGGGAAGTGAGAGAATGGCGGATGGGATCGGGGAAGGAGGTAGACAACGAGGAAGACATGAGGTATACAAGGAAACAAAGAGGTGGCTAAGGAGAAGAGGAAGGAGAAATATAATAGCCAAGGGGAGTGGAGAATGGCGGAGGAGGAAGAGAATGAGGAAGACAAGGAGGATGACATGAGACTGACAAGAAAACAGAGAGGTACCGTACGGTAGATAAAAAGACGAAGAAGAAATATAATAGCCAAGGGAAGTGAAGAATGGCGGATGGGACCTTGGTAGACAAGGAGGTGAAGGAGGAGGAAGAGGATAAGGAAGACAAGGAGGAAGACATGAGATAGACAAAGAGAGGAAGAAACATAATAACAGCCGGGGGAAGTGAGTGTGGCGGGGGTGAAGGAGCGGGGCAACGGTAAGGGTAAGAGACGACGCGCCCGCAAAACAAAGATGATTTCCACAAACCTGATCATAACCCATCCAATATTGCTCTCATCTTCCTCAGAATCCTGTCCCCAACGCCCGACGGTTTTATTCAGCTGAGAGGGGGTCCTAGGAGCTGGGTGTCAAAGTGCCCGCCAAGCTAGGACAACGCAAACACAGCTCCGCACAGCCAGTCCTAGCTTGTGATATGTAGTTACTGATTAACAGCTTCTTTACAAAATGTTATTCAATTCAACTACTAGCATATCTCCTCCCCCCTCAGCTAGGTATCACAGCCTCTCGCCCTAGCATCTCTCTTGTCCTAGCGCACTTCTCTCGTCCTAGCCATCACAGTTTCTCGTCCTACCATCCCTCTCTCGTCCTAGCCATCAGTATCTCGTCCTAGCACATTCCCAGCCTAGCTACGATTCTGTTAGGTGAGTGTCGCTGTGGAGGGTAGGACAAGAGGTTGCCATTTCCCTCATTCAGCAAAATCCTAGCAACAGCCCTAGCATTTTTTCCCGCTCAATCAGGAGTTCTAGCAACTCGATCCAGTATATAAGATTTTCCACGCCGACGCAAATATCCTAGCAACTCTTCCTAGCATACTCTACCTCTAAACCATAAATCCCAGCAATTTATCCTAGCATATTCCGACCTAAATCCTGGCATAAATTCCCCGACAGTCCAAGAATTACAATAACACATCCTAGCACATTCCCCGACTGCATCACGAGTCCTAGCATACCCTGACCTATATCCTAGCATATTTTTCCGCTAAACCCTGACTCCTAGCAACTCACCCTAGCCACAGTCTTGGTGGTAAAGGCGGTGGTGGTGGTGGTGGTGGTGTGTGGCGGGCAGGGAGGCTGGGCGATACTTAACCCACACATACACATTCGGCCTTCACACCAACACGGCTCCCGGGCCAAAAATCACCGAACCGCCCCGCTAATCACCGACATCTCCCCCACCGACAACCCCCGACAACCCCCACCCCCACCCACATCAAAAGCCTCTCACTCGTCGGGATCCAAGTCGGTGAAAATCCTCTGGGACCGAGACAGACCCCCAGACCGACTTCTCCCTACTGTGCGAGAATTGGGTCGCGTCTCCCAAAGGATGATGATGGCGGATATTAATTTCACTCGGGGTGCTGCGGCCTCACTTTTTCACGCTTCTATGTACCAGATAAATTCACCACGCTGGTTTGAGAGTGAGGACAGGGTGGCGCAAGAGTCTGGCTACTATCTCACTGTGTCTGCTTCACTCCTGGACCATCTCCGTCACTTCTGTCTCCCATTCTGACCATCTCTGTCACTTTATACCCCGATAAACAGATGTATGCTTCTGAAAATGGGTTCTGTCGAGGCCCTTAGGTTAAAGAAAATACAGAATTCTCTCTCTCTCTCTCTCTCCCACGTAGCCGGAAACGATAGGGAAAATAAAGAAATCTGGCTCTAATCTCTCTCTTTTCCCATCCAACATTTCCACTCGTCGCAATGGAGCTACACATTTAACAGATGAAGGTTCCCTAACACCTTTTCCTACGCGATTTACTTTCTTCATGACACCTTGCCGTAATCTTCTGCGTTACTTAAATCATTCCAAGATCACCATACCCTACACAAAACGATATTAGCCAGCCGTATCCAAAAATAAATCGGTAAGGAAAAGGTGTTAGGGAGGCTCCTCACCTTACGAGAATAAGGGATGAGAATTTACTATCGCTTTACGTCCATAGGTATTCTCACTTTTCCATATTAGCCAGGCGTACCCAAAACTAAATCGGTAAAGAAGAGGTGTTAGGTATTCTCAACTCTCTATCGCCCTTACTTTTATTACTACGAAATTGCTACATAGACTTTACGCTATCGGTCATCGGTTCATTTGTTTTTTCCTTAGCGTTAAATACAGAAAATTAGTAGCCTAGCCCAGTGCTCCTACGCTCCTAATGCGGCCAGTAAATAAATAGATAGATACAAAAAGGAATTAAATAATGGAGTATGATTCTTTCCTTCCTGTTCATCTATCATAAAAATTATTTGCGATAGATATAAACATAATTTTGCGATACATATATATATATATATATATATATATATAAACTGAGAATTTTGGAAAAAACTGAGACTCTTGGAAAAAACTGAGAATTTTGGAATAAAATGAAAATTTTCTTTTTCGGAATTTAATACATTATATACAGTTTGTTTTATTAATCCCTGCCTACTATTTTGACTTTTTCATCGTGCTTAAAACAAAATACATATATTCCTATTTTTTTTTTTTAGGAAAATTTACTGGGAATTTTCTTTGGGGAATTTAAGAGATGGAGAAACTTCCAAAATTTACCTCCTGATTTAAAATCTCCTTGGTACCTATTGGGAAAAAATTTGATGGCTATTCCTAAAAAATTTGAAATATAAACCAGGAATTTTCCAACACAGGCATTATTATTATTATTATTATTATTATTATTATAATTATTATCATTATTATTATTATTATTATCATTACTCTTACTATTACTATTGTTATTATTATCATTACTATTATTACTACTATTACCGGTATAATTAGTTACTATTATCATTAATATCATTCTTATTAGGTACTATTATTCTTATTATTATCATCATTACTGTTATTACTATTATTATTATCATCATTATTATTATTATTATTATTATAACAACTCCGAGAAGACGAAGATGATGCCGCGATTTACAAAGCTTTTCACTTCCTGCTCATCACTAACCTGAATAAAATCGTCTGCCAGTGAATAAATAAATGCTGAAAAATAATAAATAAATAAATAAATATTGAAAAATCGTCTGGCCGTGTTAACTGAAAAAAAAAAAACGCATCAAGGAAAAGTTAATAAAATCGTCTGAAGATGAGAATAATGATGGTAAAAAGACACCAATAAAACTAGCTATAAATTTGGTAGGAACACTGAACGCTAATGTTAGAAAGATTATTGTACCTAGGTATTTGGTAGGAATTAAGGAGTCAGATGGCAAAGACTCCAACAGAACTAAGAGTGAAATTGGTAGGAACACTGAGCGCTGACGTTAACATAGATGAAAAGAACTAGGAATCTGGTAGGAAAAAGGGAAGCTTGAGTTAGATAAGGTAGCAAAGATCACAACTGAACTAGAAATGAATTTGGTAGGAACACTAGATATTTGGTAGGAATAAAGGAATGTTATTTAGCAAAGACAACGATAGAACTTGGACTCAATTTGGTAGGAACACAGCGCTAACGTGAGCATAAAGTAAAGGAACTAGAAATTTGGTAGGAATACTGGACGCTTATTTCAGATAGCAAAGTGTTAGACAGATCAAAAGAATTAGGAATTTGGTAGGAATGAAGGACGCTGGAATCAGACTGCAAAGATCCCAATAAAACCAGGAAGCAAATTGGTAGGAACACTGAACGCTAATGTTACACAGATTAATGGAACTGGGTATTTGGTAGGAATAAAGGAAGCCTGAGTTAGAAAGCAGACTCCAACTGAACTAGGTACGGTATCAATTTGGTAGGAACACAGAGCGCTGACGGACAGGTTAAAACAACTGGGTAGGAATGGGTAGGGACAATAAAGAGGCAGGATCAATAAGGCTTGGTAGCAACACTATCGGAACAATGAAGTAAAGATCAATAAGAATTGGGCGGAATTACGGAACAAGTACCGCTGAAGATTGGTAGCACCGATAAAAATTAATTACTAGGAACTTGGTAGGAATAACGAACTACCAAGATGAACAGAGCCTGGTATACACTTGGTAGGAACAGGGGAAGCTGAGGAAAGGATGCATGTCGACAGAATTTGGTAGGAACGATGATTAGCGCTGAAGTGAGGTACCAAGGCGGAAATAAGTAAAGATTTGGTAGCAAGAGGGAGAGTACCATCGCTGAATAAGACTTGGTAGGAATATTTTGCTGGGGACTCTCTCTCTCTCTCTCTCTCTCTCTCTCTCTCTCTCTCTCTCTCTCTCTCTCTCTCTCTCTCGCGTAGTAGTAGTAGTAGTAGTGGTGGTGGTGTGGTGGTGGTGGTGGTAGTAGTAGTAGTAGTAGTCCAGATTCAAATTACGACTCATGCAAAACAAATCGCTGACAAAGAAGTGTTAGGGTGCTTTCCTTAACCTACGAGAATACGGGACTAAAGCTCGTACTCTCGTCGGTTAAGAATGCTCCCTGACACCTTTCCCTAAGCGATTTATTTTAGTTATGACACCTTTACCTGAGAGATTATATAAACTCTCCGTACATTTTAAGACAGAATTTGTTATATCACGTAGAGAGACTAACGAGGAGAGTGTATGTGAGAGGAATGGATGGAGGGGAGAGGGAGGGGGAGGCCAAGGATGAGATGAAAGGCTGGAAAGGTATATGAGAGAGGCGAGTGTACGTCGGAGGGAGGGCAGCGAAATGGCAGGGGACAGGGCGACATGGAGGCGAGTTGTTTGTGGCCAACCCTTACGAGATTAAGGCGTCTGGCGAGAGAGAGAGAGAGAGAGAGAGAGAGAGAGAGAGAGAGAGAGAGAGAGTTTCCTGTACATCTATCCAGCGCTTTTTATAATTCTCAGTTGCGATAGATAAATTTTACGATCGACTTTCTTTTTAACCCAAAGAAAAATATCAACTAAAAAATAAAAAATATATATAAATACGCTAAATGAGAATATTAATGCTTCGGAAGAAAATTATTATTATTATTTTTTTAACAGGGCAAATTACTTGACGAATCATGATAAGCGATTGAATACGAGGAATTTTGGAAAAAAGTGCCCAAGTGGTGGAATGAGACGATCCGGGTGGCCATTGCCGTGGGAACAAGGCGGTAGATGATTACCAGGTGAGGCCCAGGTGACATTCTCTCTCTCTCTCTCTCTCTCTCTCTCTCTCTCTCTCTCTCTCTCTCTCTCTCTCTCTCTCTCACTTCCAATATATACATACACGTACTGTAGATAAATAGGAAGACGGGTAGGTAGGTAGGTAGACAGAGACACAGATAGATAAATGGATGGATAGATACAGATAGATGGATAGACAGATAGACAGGTTGGTAGGTAGGCAGATAGATAGATAGATAGACAGAGACAGATAGATAAAGATATATAGATAGATATATTAATTACAGGCTTCACTTCTATTCCGAATTGGATATTATGTTTACGCTATTTTAACACATTCGTTATATCCACACCCGTTCGTACTATAGTTGGGGAAATTTCGCAACACATCTCCGTCTGCGATTTATTCTATCTCCATGTACAGTGCAGCCAGACGCCATAATCCCATAAGGGGTGGGGGTTTGTCTTTGAGTTCGCTGTTTTACGGGGCGGGGCACTAACCCTCCGCCAACCCACTTACTGACACATTATATTCTGCCGCACCGTAATCCCTGTGTGTAACTGAATTATTCTTGGATATATCCGATGCTAAAAATATATAGGTTTACGCAGACGAGCATATTGAGGTGTCACAAGCAAAATAATTCGCTCAGGAAAAGGCGCAACGAAGAATCACACCAACATGAATAAGGGGAACATAAAAGATAACTTGGAGGAAAATTTAAAGGTGCAAAAAATAAATCGCTTAGGAAAGTGTGCTACGGAGAACCCCACGACAACGAGGCTCACTTCGAAGCGGCACAGGAAGCTCCGCAACATCTCTACCTTAGCGATTTATTTTCATAATATACTTTAACCTTCTCCCGTATGTTCCCTATACCGTCCCAATACCGACATAACAGACACGGGAGCACTGAGGTATAATCTGTGGAGTAAGTCGCTTAGGGAGAGGTGTTAGGGAATCATTAGTCACACTACCAGAAACAGGCATAACAGAGAAGGGGGAGACCGAGGTGTAATCTGCGAAATAAATCGCTAAGAGACAGGAGCTAGGAAAAAAAGTAATCACATGGCCGCTGATCTCCAAAAAACGATTTTTTTTTTTTTCCCTCAAACTTCCATATATTAAAAAAAATCCTACAGCCGGAAAAAAAAAAAAACGCTGAAATTACGCCAAAAATATATATATATAATTTTTGGTGTTCAAGCAATGGTGTCATGAACTTGTCACTTATACTTCCATCAATCATAATTTTTGCTTCTGGCTGACGCTGAGAGAGAGAGAGAGAAAGAGAGAGAGAGAGAGAGAGAGAGAGAGAGAGAGAGAGAGAGAGAGAGAGAGGTACAAAGTATAAAATATGTGGAGACGGCAGGGATGATGATGATGATGATGATGATGATAATAATAATAATAATAATAACAATAATAACAAGAATAACAATAATAATAACATTAATATCAATAACAACAAAACCCAGCATAACACGGAAACTATTGCAAACTCCTTATGGAAATAATAGAAAAAAAATATATAAATTCAGGTCAAAGGTCAAAGTACCCTCCTGCTGACCTCACCTGACCCCACACGCCCTCACCTGACCGCACACCTGACCCATCACGACCCGCTAAACTCATTAACTTCACCTGCATCCATCGCGTTTGGGTCATCTTCAGAATGGATCGTACGGAGGAGTTCGGATCGATGTGTGCAGCGTTCCTAACACCTCTTCCTAAGCGACTTATTCTCCGTATTACACCTGGCTATTCTCAGGTAGGATATTGATGTAAACTTAGGATCGGTGAGTGACCCTGTACCGTTCCTAACACCTCTTCCTAAGCGATTGATTCAGCTTATTACACCTGGCTGTTCTCAGGAAGGATATTGGTGTAAACATAGGATCGGTGAGTGGCCTCGTACCGTTCCTAACACCTCTTCCTAAGCGACTGATTCCGCTTAGGCCTATTACACCTGGCTTTTCTCAGGTAGGATATTGATGTAAAGTTAGCTACGTCGTTATTACAAAAAATCAATAACATACAACACAATCTTAGGGTACAATACACAAAATAAATCGCTAAAGAAAAGGGGTTTCGGACTCTCTTTTGCAGCTAATAAGACGATTTTTTTTTTCCCCCATAGCAAAGCCTGGGAAAAAAAATTATACCGGGTAGTCATATACTGAGTCTGTGCGTAACCCCTGACGATCAGTGACTTATTTATTTATTTTTTTACTTAGTTCTTCATACCGCAAAATGATTTAAGGCAATTCAAATTTTTTTATCTTGAAATTTAGAAAATACCTGGGTAAAAGGAAAAATATATGGACCGCAATAATAATAATAATAATCATCATCATAATCATATTAATAGTAATAATAATAATAATACCGTAATAATAATAAATAATAATAATTAATAATAATAATAATAATAATAATAATAATAAAATAATAATAATAATAATGATAACAGGCAAAAATCATTAAAATAATCCAACTCAAAATTAACGCTCCCTGTTAGTCTATAATTTGTACTGATATCAACGTGGATTGTTCTAGGGGAAAAATTAGCGCCTCATACAGCAACACCTTTTCTTCAGCGATTTAGTCTGCATTCCGTATAAGATCCAGTGTAACCATTTCAGCCCGACTTGGACAATTTTAATATGAAGGTAGAGTTTTCCATACCGTGACGGGGCTGGTATGAGCGATGTTGTCCGGAATTATTCGTGTCTTTAAGTGGTTTTAATTTAAGGACTGGTGTATCGGGTGTCACTCCAGCGGGGGGCCTACACACACACACACACACACACACACACACACACACACACACACACACACACACACCTCTGCCTACGACTATCGCTATCTTTGTTTCATCGTCTCTATTGTTGGTTATCTCACCTACACTCCCTATAAAACACACACACACACACACACACCTCTTCCTACCACCGCTAACTTCTGTCTGATCGTCTGTCTCTTGTTGCTTATCTCACCTACATTCCCTATAAAACACACACACACACACACACACACACACACACACACACACACACACACACAATGGGCAAAACGTTCAGGGGCACGGTATAAATCCATCCCGTGTTTCAGTGCCGTTAAAACTGTCGAAAAAAAAAAAATTGCATAAAGAAATTGTTTATCGTCACTACTGGGCAGTTTCAATTACAGATTCTCTCTCTCTCTCTCTCTCTCTCTCTCTCTCTCTCTCTCTCTCAAAAATCGGTCACCATGGCAACGGGTAGCAACGCAGTCAACCAAACCTTTTTAAATATGCAGAGCAGAGCCCATTATCAAATCCAAAAAAAGAAAAAAAACAAGAAAAATAACAACCTTTGAATATATATGCAAACTCGATTTTTTTGGATCAACGACGAAGGGTATAAAAAAAAGAAGGAAAAATCGAAATATAATCTGATTGGCGATGGTTTCAATTTCCCACGACCTTAACAGTCTGCCAATCAGTCTACCAGTCAGTCTATTAGTCTAGCAATCAGTCTTCCAGTCTATCTATCAGTCTACCAATCAATCTTTCAGTCTACTAATCAGTTTATCAGTCTATCAATCAGTCTACCTCAATTTAAAGGCTTATTATCGATGGCGGAGTGCGTACTAATAAATAAATAAATAAATAAATAATACCAGAGATAACCCGTAATCATAACAAACCCCCCCTTCCCTCCCCTCCTTTCCCCTCTCTCCCTTTACCCCCTACGAAGTGCAACAATACTCCCCCCCTTTCCCCTCCTCCTTCCCTTCCTTCCCTTTAACCCCTACAAAGTGCAAAACAATACCCCCCGCCCCCTCCCTCCCCTTTAACGCCCCTACTAAGTGATCCGTAAAGTGTTTGGCCGATTAAGAGGGGTACAAATCCGGTTTAACAGGGTACTTATCCGGACTCATCCGCTGGGTGCCGTGGACGCTCTTGTTGTCGTTCTTGTAGTTGTTGTAGTTGTAGTTGCTGGTGTTGTGCGGTGATGATCTTGGCACTCGCTCGCTCGTAACACCGTTCATTGTTGCATTTATCTAAGCTGCATCAGAATTCGCACACATCCCAAAACTTCGCTATCTTCATCTTTGACTCTTCGCTACTTTTTTTTTTTCTTTTCCGGAATCTCTGGCGTTTCATTAAAATTTATTTTCAAAATCCTTCGCACTTTAAAATTTGGCATCGGAATTTTGGCCTCCCTAAAATTTCCGTTTCAAAATCTTTCGATCACCAATAAATAAGTTTCGAAATATCTGGCCTTTAATTAAAACTTATTTCGAAATTTTCGCTTTTCACTAAAATCTGGCTTTGCAATATTTGGCTCTGCACTGAAGTTTCGTTCGCAATCTTATTTCCTTCATTAATATTTCGTTTCACAATCTTTCACTGATCTGGTTACGAAATCTAGCGCTCTTCACTATGCCTTCGTGTCAGAATATTTCGTTATTCACTATTTTCGTTATGGAATCTTTCGTTTTTCACAATAGTTTTGCTTCGGAATATTCGGTTTTTGAGTTTGGTTTCGAAATTTTTAGCCATTTTCCATTATCACATCAATGTATTACTATTATATATATTTCTTTCAAGCGTTATCACTAAAAGATAAAATTTTCCATGCGCAAAAAATCTATTACGAATTTTCTGTAAGAATTCTATATTTAAGAATCTGAGTTCCAGTTGCTTATAAGATTGCTTGTTTGTTTTTTTCTTCACTCAGGCTAACACTCTCGCAATCGGTGATATGATATGACCAAACTAAACTATATCCGATAACAATTCACTGTCTCAGAGAAGTGTTTGATCGCACAGACGGGTTTGGATCCTTTATAAACACTCTGGACACTCCTTCGGTACAATCGGAGACAAAAGATCGGGTTATTTATTCATTGCGTCTATTACCAGCTTCAGGCATGTCCGACGCTTCCCTCCCTGACGCATCGTAACAAAGAAAATAATGTATAGGGCATATTTGACAGCTAAAAGAAATCTTAAGAGTGAGATATTAGGGGAAATTTTTGTCTCTATGGGCTGAAAATAATCTATGGGCAGAGAAACATACAAAGCCTCTCTCAGCTTGGGAGTACTAGCCAGCGAACGAAAATAAGAAGTTGAGGTGAAATATTCGGCAAAATTCTGTGTCTATTGGCAGGGAAACATACAAAGCGTCTCTCAGCTTACGAATATTAGCCAGCGAATGGAAATGCTAAGTGGAGGTGAAATATTAGGTGAAATTGAATCTATTGGTTGATAATTATACCAAACTTTCCTGGAATGGGAATATTTGCCAGCAGAGGGAAGTGAGGAGCAAAAAGAGGTGAAATTTTACTAATAATTGTCACCGGAGGGAAGTGAGGAGCAAAAAAAAAAAAAAAAAAAAAGACGTGAAATTTTACGCAAACTTTTGTCTCAGACTGTGCCAACCGGGGACCACATATTGCGTGATGCATTGCTGTCGCTGCTGCTGTGTTGCGGCCACGCTTCCTTCAGCCAAACACACACCCACGGCACCACCCACACCGCCCACTGAGTTAGTCTCGGGGCCACAGGAGCCGTGGGCGGGGGTGGGCGGGTGGGTGGTGCAGAAACACATGTGGTGATTCATTTTACGCCCACGGGTCCCTAGATGAGCGCGTGGAAAGCCGCGGGCGGAATATGTGATGAAGAAATACACATGCCCGCCTATGGACCAGAGATGAATGATGCAAGAAGACAGCCGCCCATAGCACGCCCACGGTCCCCCTAGGATGCCTGCGGGCGTGGCGGGGGTCCGTGGGCGTGGGAGGCGGGGATGAGGAAGGACACATAGGCACACCTGTTTGGAAAAGACGGCGATATCTTCGTTGAAGGATTCGGAGGAGCAGACGTCTCCCCCAGCCACTCCAGGTTCCCGAGGTGTGCATGTGGCCAACTCACACTTTTCGAAGATCAGAGCCAAGAGAGGAAACAGCGGGTGCCTGAAAGAGATTAAAGTGGCGTTAATTTACATATGTCCGCGTACAGTAAAATACGTAAATTTAATACTAATAATAAACTGTATTTGGAAGAGAGCAGTGATAATTTACGTACGACAGTGTATAACAATGTAATACTGATAAAAATAATGAATCCAAAAAAAATACGAAGATAGATTAGACATTTTGCTTCCTTCTTACGCTCCAAAAACCATTCTCTCTCTCTCTCTCTAACCTTAACCCTTTCAATCCCACAGAGTATATCTGACACTCTTATAAGTATACACCATCTTACCAACATCGTCTCGCTAATCTTACAGCTACTTAAGAAGGCCTACATATACTTAACTTTCCTTCTACGCTCAACTTTATCTTCCTTCTTTAAAATCCTCAGTCTTCCTCTCTTGAAAATCCTCGCTCACTCCTCCCTTACCAAAAACCTACTTCATATCAATATCATGAATTTTAAGATTCATTTTATTTTTCAACCCTTGGCCGTAGATATATATATATATATATATATATATATATATATATATATATATATATATATATATATATATATATATATATATATATATATATATATTTGTTTGCGTAGTTAGGCGGAGGCAACAACCATTCGCTCACTCAATGTAGCGCTACCTTTAGGTGACTCTACACTGACAAGTCTAATCACTTCCTGCAATAGAGGATCATTCACTGCCAAGGGTGATAGCCAAATAATTCATATAAAACTTTTTCTCGCCTTTTCCCTCCTACCTTGCCCCCTCCTACCCACCCCAACCTCTCCCTGCCCTTTTCCCCTCCCTGCCCATCCCCACCTCTCCCTCTGCCTCCTCCCTCCCTCAGCCCCCCCCCGTATCACTTGGGTGGGGGGTAATCCAATCTCTTAATCGAGAGTCAAGCCCCTCACAGGTTTCGCACCATCTATGGCCTCCTCCATATCAATCTCTGCTCCCTCCCTCCCTCCCTCTTTCCCTCCCTTCCTCCCTCCTTCATACGTCTTCCTTCCCTCCTTCCCTCACGTCTTCCCTCCTTCCTACGTCTTCCCTTAATTCTAACTACGATTTCCTTCCCCCTCTTCCATAATTCTTCCTTCATATCTGTTCAAGGTGCTTCCCTTCCTTCCTACACCTTGCTTCCTTCACGTCTGACCTCCCTGCCTCCCTCCTTCTTTCATCTCTCCTTCCTGCATCTTCCTTCCCTCCTTCCTACTTCTTCCCTCCCCTCCTTACCATCTTTCCTCTCCTTGCAATATACTTGGGTTCCTTCTTTCCTTCCAACATCTTCCCTCCCACTCCCTTCATTCTTCTACGTCTCTCCATTTTATCCTTCCATCTCTCCTTCCTGCATTCTTCCTCCTTCCTACACTCTCCCTCTCACTTCCTCCTTCTCCTTCTTCTTAGTCTCACCTTCCTCTCCTTTTCCCTCCTTCCTCCACGTCTTCTCTCCATCTCTCTCTCCCCTTCTTCCTTCCTCTGTATAGCTTTCCGGTTAATTCTTTCCTCCCAAGTCGATCTCTCTCTCTCTCTCTCTCTCTCACGCTTCACTTAGTTATCATCATCTTTCCGTCTCGTCCCCCTCCTCGTCTCTCTCTCTCTCTCTCTCTCTCTCTCTCTCTCTCTCTCTCTCTCTCTCTCTCTCCCCTGATTAATGAAATACAAAACTCAGTGCCAAGGGGAAAAAAGTGACATTTCGACGGACACCCACAAGACGCGGCAAAAAGTGACACGATGGCAGGTAGGTAGGTAGGTAGGTGCGTTGGTTGGTGGGTAAGCAGGTAGGTACGTAGGTAGGTACAGTAGGTGGGAATCTTAAAATAATGCTTGAGGTGGTGATCGTCTCTTTCGATGGGGTGGTTCTCTCTCTCTCTCTCTCTCTCTCTCTCTCTCTCTCTCTCTCTCTCTCTCTCTCTCTCATTTCAGCACCTCTTTCAGTATCTTTCTTCTCTTCTTTCAGCAGTCTTCCTCTGTCTCCGTCTCTCCACGTTCACCATCTATCTGTCTATCTATCTACCTATCCACCAATAGCCAGACACCTTAATCCAGCAAGGGATGGCCACAAATAAATCGCCTCCATGTCGCCCCGTCCCCTGCCATTTCGTTACCCTCCTCCCTCTCATATACCTCTCCACTCCCTCCCTCCATCTCATCCTCAGTCTCCCCCTCCCTCACACAGGATAACTTCTATGTCGTGGATTATACTCGCTGCACCTGTGTCCACTTCCTCTCAAGACGGAAGATATTATGATGAATTTAACGCCATGTTGACTTAGTGTGAAAGGAAAAATGAAGAGATGGCTTGTGTCAGTGTGGCTCTCTCTCTCTCCCTCTCTCAGCTCTTTTTACTTAGCTAGCATCTTCTTTCCCTCATCTCGTCTCTCTTTCTTTCTTTCTCTCTCTCTCTCTCTCTCTCTCAGCTCCTACTATTTACTTAGCTATCATCTTCTTTCCCTTACCTCGTCTCTCTCCCTCTCTCTCTCTCTATTTATCTACGTCATTATATTGTACTCTCTTAAAGATACAATCCACAAGCAGTTACTCATTGCTCTCTCTCTCTCTCTCTCAGCTCTTACTTTTTACTTAGCTATCTTCTTTCCCTCACCTCGTCTCTCTCTCTCTCTCTCTCTCTCAGCTGACATACTTACAAGGGGGGTATCAACACTCTCAGGCCTTGTTTACAGTGATAATAGATGCAATGGAGGTAAACAATGAATGACGTCACTGGCGAGATTCATGACGTCACTAGCAATAGATAAATCTCGACAAGGTTCCTCACATCAGCCTCTTCAGTGCGAGGATCTATCTATCTATCTGCCTGTCTATCGGTCTATCTACTTGTCTATCTATTTGTCGCTGTCAATCTCTATCTACGTATGTGTCTGTTTCATCTGTCTGTCTGTCTGTCCTCTTGCAGATTTTTTCCCTTACTTCTGTAACGAAAAGAAAGTGCTACGGCTTTTTATCCATAACATAGCACTTCTTCGTGACTAGCACCATATTCTGGTAGTAATATTACAACTCAGAGGTCTTGGAGGAGGGAGGAAGAGGAGGGGTATTGAAGGGAGGAGGAGGAGGAGGAGGGGGTATTTGAGGGAGGAGGAGGAGGGGTATTGAAGGGAGGAAGAGGAGGGGTATTGAAGGGAGGAGGAGGAGAAGGAGGGGTATCGGAGGGAGGGGGAGGGGAGGGAGGGGGAGGGGAGGTGTATCGGAGGGAGGGGTATCAAAGGGAGGGGTATCGAAGGGAGGGGTATCGAAGGGAGGGGTATCGCAGGGAAGGGTATCGGAGGGAGGGATATCGCAGGGAGGGGTATCGGGGGGAGGGGTATCGCAGGGAGGGGTATCGGGGGGAGGGGTATCGCAGGGAGGGGTATCGGGGGGAGGGGTATCGCAGGGAGGGGTATCGGGGGGAGGGGTATCAGGAGGAGTATTTGTTGTTTGTGGCTGATCTTTTCTTGTTTGCTTGGCCTGTGCGTTTGTTTGTCTTCCTCATCGTCACCCCGATTATTAGGTACTGTGTATTTGTCTGCCTCTGATAAGCCAGCCATATTTCTCACACGCTGGCTTGGGTTTGTCTTTCACTCACCCTTGTATCTTTATTTTAGGTCATATTTTAAAGTGTCTACGCTGCCTGCCTCTCTCTCTGTCTCCCTCCCTCCCTCTCTCTCTTTCTCTCTGTCTGCCTGTCTCCCTCTCTCTCTCTCGTATCTTTATTTTGGGTCATATTTTTAAGTGTGTACGTTCTCTCTCTCTCTCTCTCTCTCTCTCTCTCTCTCTCTCTCTCTCTCTCTTTCGTATCTTTATTTTGGGTCATTTATAAGTGTGTACGCTGCTCCCCCCCCCCCTCTCTCTCTCGTATCTTTATTTTGGGTCATATTTTTAAGTGTGTACGTTGCGTCTCTCTCTCTCTCTCTCTCTCTCTCTCTCTCTCTCTCTCTCTCTCTCTCTCTCGTATCTTTATTTTGGGTCATATTTTTAAGTGTGTACGCTGCCTCTCTCTCTCTCTCTCTCTCTCTCTCTCTCTCTGCAAAGGGGAATAGCATCTAAGAATATCAAGAAAAAAATTTATTGAGTGGGAAGATGAAGATTAAGACAGGAAGCTCCCTAACACCTCTTCCGTAGCGCTTTATTTTCTTTATTACACCTTACTGTCCTCTTCTGTGTTACATAAATCCTTCCAATATCGCCATACTCTGCATAAAGCTCCCTAACACCTTTTCCTAAGCGATTTATTTTCTTTATTACACCTTACTGTCCTCTTCTGTGTTACATAAATCCTTCCAATATCGCCATACTCTGCATAAAGCTCCCTAACACCTTTTCCTAAGCGATTTATTTTGCTTATTACACCTTACTGTCCTCTTCTGTTACATAAATCCTTCCAATATCGCCATACTCTTCATAAAGCTCCCTAACACCTTTTCCTAAGCGATTTATTTTGCTTATTACACCTTATTGTCATCTTCTGTGTTACATAAATCCTTCCAATATCGCCATACTCTGCATAAAGCTCCCTAACACCTTTTCCTAAGCGATTTATTTTCTTTAATACACCTTTTACTGTCCTCTTCTGTGTTACATAATCCTTCCAATATCGCCATACTCTGCATAAAGCTCCCTAACACCTTTTCCTAAGCGATTTATTTTGCTTATTACACCTTACTGTCCTCTTCTGTTACATAAATCCTTCCAATATCGCCATACTCTTCATAAAGCTCCCTAACACCTTTTCCTAAGCGATTTATTTTGCTTATTACACCTTATTGTCCTCTTCTGTGTTACATAAATCCTTCCAATATCGCCATACTCTGCATAAAGCTCCCTAACACCTTTTCCTAAGCGATTTATTTTCTTTATTACACCTTTTACTGTCCTCTTCTTGTTACATAATCCTTCCAATATCGCCATACTCTGCATAAATTACGTACAAAAGGATATCAACCAACCGTATTAAAAAAATAAATCGCTAAGGAAAAGGCGTTAGGGAGCTTCCTTCCTTAAGAAATATCCACGTAAAAGATGTATTTAAAGCCGAACCGCAGACGCCCTCACATACGTAGAGAGAGAGGGGGGGGGGAGAGAGACAGAGAGACAGAAGTGAGAGGAGGGAGAGGAAAGCTCTACAGAAAGACAGACAGACAAAGAAAGCAACAAAAACAGCAAAGAAAGGAATGAAGACAGGAGGAAGAGAGGGAATGAGGGGGAGAGAGGAAATGAAAGAGAAGCAGGAGAGGTGTGTGGAGGGGACGGAGGGGGAAGGAGAGAAGGAAAGCTGTCTACACGGCCAGCCAGCCAGACAGACAGACAGTGGAAGGAATAAAAACTATGAATAAATAAAAGATGAGAGAGAGAGAGAGGAAGAAGAAAGGATGGGGAGAGGGGAGGGTATGGAGGGAAAGGGAGAAGGAGGAAAGAAAGCTCTCTAGACAGTCAGCCAGACAGACAGGCAGGGGGGGCGATAAAAACAGTGAAGGGAAGAAGAAAAAGAAGATGGTATAAGATGGAGAAGGGAGCGAAAGAGAGAAAGGATGAAAGAATGGGGTGAGGGGATGGGGGTGGGTATGGAGGGGGTGGAAGGGGAGGGAGGGAAAGATAGCTCTCTAGACAGCCGGACAGACAGGCAGGGGGAGTGACAAAAAGCCAAGGGAAGAAGAAAAAGACGATGGTATAAGGTGGAGGAAGGATAGAAAGTGAGAGAGAGGATCAAAGGATGGGGTGAGGGGATGGGGGCGGGTATGGTGGGGGTGGAAGGATGAGGGAGGGAAAGAAAGCCCTCTAGACAGCCAGCCAGACAGACAAACAGGCAGGCAGGGGGAGCGACAAAAACAGACATGGAAAGAATTGTTGGTCCCTGCCTCCTCTTAAGTACTCGTGTTTTAAACTCATTAACATTGTTTTTGTGCTGTTTCCTTACACTTTACGAAGGGTCATAAAAGTGGGGCCTCTCTCTCTCTCTCTCTCTCTCTCTCTCCACTTCACCCATTCAGTACGAGGCTATCTTTAATCCATACACTATATATATCAACAATACCTTCACTCCGCCGGGTTTCTGTGCTCCCAGGGACGGCTCCGTCAGCGAAATCAGTATCTATCCAGCATCACGTAATCCCTTTCCTCTCTCCCACTACCGGAGTTGTCAATTTTCGCAGCCTATACATGATTTATTTCCTCTTAAATAAATCCCTCTTACTAACTGACTAAATCCGCTATAAATCCCTTCTTTTCTTATTCTTCCTTTCCCATGTGATTTTATTTTTTTTCGGAATAAATTGTCGTGCTGAAGGGATTAGCGAGGACAGTCTCTTCCCCCCCCCCCGGTCGAAAAAATATCTCGAAAACCAAATGTCTCAAAACCGAAAATTTTCCTCACTAAATGTTTTTTTTTTTTTTTTCGAGCGAGAGAGAGAGAATAAACAGGACCTCCTTGTAGTGAAGAGGTTTAAGGATAATAATGTTAAATACTGACGAAATAAATAATGTTAATGACGAAATAATGTTAAAAATAAAGAAATGCTAAGGAGTGTGAGACAGATGGTGAGACAGACCTAAAAATACCTTGCTTAGTACACACCTTTAAAGATCCACCCCATACCATCCCCTAGTACTCTCTCTCTCTCTCTAGCATTTATCCTCTCAACTCACGGTCTTCTTTCCCTTACCTCCTCCTCCCTCCCTCTCTCTCTCTCTCTCTCTCGCATTTATCCTCTCAACTCTCACTCTTCACTTATAAGGTCTTCTTTCCCTTACCTCATCTCTCTCTCTCTCTCTCTCTCTCTCTCTCTCTCTCTCTCTCTCTCTCTCACCGCCAAGGAACCCCAAGGATCGAACCTGCGTGCTTCAGGACTCTTCCCCAAATTACCTTCAGTCCATATTCGGCCACTCTGACCACTGGTGACTTATGCTCCCTCTTGCCAGGCCTCGGGAAGGGAGGGTAAGGGATGGAAAGGGAGAGGGAAAGGGAAGAAAAAGGGAGCTGGGATGGAAGGAGGAGAAGGAAAGGGAGAAGGGAAAGGGAGGAATGGGAAGGGGAGGAAAGGGAAGGGGAAGAAAGGGAAGGGGAGGAAAGGAAGCTGGGGAGGAAGGGGAAGGAGAAGGAAAGGGAAGGGAAAGGGGCATGGGTAGGAAAGGGAGAAGGAAATGGAGGTGGGAAAGAAAATGAGGAGGAAGAAGGAGCTAAGAAGGAAGGGGAAAGAGGGGGAAAGAGAGAATGGAAAGGGAGTAAAGGGAGAATGTGTAGGAATGGGAAGGAAAGGGAGAAAGAAAGGGGAAGGAAGAGTGATAGGGGAGGGAAGAGTGATAGGGAAGCTGGAAGGAAAGGAAAGGAAGATAGGAAGATCAGGAAGAAAATGGGGAAGAGAGAGGCTGAATAAGGGATGGGAAAGGAGGAAACAAGTGGAGGGAAGGATAGTAGGGTGCTGGGAAGGAAAGGGAAGGGAGGGAAGGATAGTAGGGTGCTGGGAAGGAAAGGGAAGGGAGGGAAGGATAGTAGGGTGCTGGGAAGGAAAGGGAAGGGAGGGAAGGATAGTAGGGTGCTGGGAAGGAAAGAGAAGGGAGGGAAGGATAGTAGGGTGCTGGGAAGGAAAGGGAAGGGAGGGAAGGATAGTAGGGTGCTGGGAAGGAAAGGGAAGGGAGGGAAGGATAGTAGGGTGCTGGGAAGGAAAGAGAAGGGAGGGAAGGATAGTAGGGTGCTGGGAAGGAAAGGGAAGGGAGGGAAGGATAGTAGGGTGCTGGGAAGGAAAGGGAAGGGAGGGAAGGATAGTAGGGTGCTGGGAAGGAAAGAGAAGGGAGGGAAGGATAGTAGGGTGCTAGGAAGGAAAGGGAAGGGAGGAGGAAAGGGGAGGGAAAGAGTAGTAGGAAGCTGGGGGGGAAAGGGAAGGGAGTAGGAAAAGGGAGGAAAGAGTAGAAGGGAGCAGGGAAGGAAAGGGAAAGAATGACAGTAGTAAAGGTGAAAGGAAAGAAGGAAAATGAGGTCAATAAGGCAATGGCGGAAAGAGAAATATAATCTGGTCATTATTTATATTTTGTCTTCCTCTTGTTTTAGCAATGGACAGGAGGGTATTGAAGTGTGTTAGGCAAAGTCAAATCGCCAAAGGAAGGTGTGTTAAGAACCGAAGACGATAGTAATCCTGAGAGAGCTTAAGACGATAGTAATCCTGAGAGAGCTTAAGACGATAGTAATCCTGAGAGAGCTTAAGACGATAGTAATCCTGAGAGAGCTTAAGCACGAAGAAGCTGCCAATTTTTAACACTAACTTCCGCAGCATGAGATGATGATGATGATGATGATGATGATGATGATGATGGGATACACTTCACCTATTAATATTCCTGGCAGATACTTCCCTATCGCTTGAGAGGAGGATGGTGGACTGCAGAAGGCGGACAGTTGAAGTATGTAGTTTATCGGGTACATTACTACTACTACTACTACTACCACTACTACCACCAGAGTAGTAGTAGTATTGGTAGTGATAGTAGTGAAATAAATGATGAAGATATATGGCCGATAAATAAAATACCCGATAATGAATAACCGATAAACAGAATGAATAGCCAATAAACACAATGAATGACCACACACACACACACACACACACACACACACACACACCTGGATGCCGTGAAATGTAAAATGAATGACCGATACACACAATACTACATCTGCCGTGAATAACATAACTTTTCGGTGAAGGACAGTGAAAGACCGATACAGCTCCCGTCAATTCCGATTTAGCAGTGAAATACGAAGTGAATAACCAATGGAGATGATTATTCAGTATTCGCGTCGTGAAGAACATGAAGGTGCGGTGAAATACCTAATGAATGACAGAGAAAGAAATCTATGTAGTGTTCCGCCGTGAAAATCTTGTCGCTATGGTGAAGAGGTGAGTGAATGACCGTGAAAGACAAGGATCCAGTGTCTCCTATCATGAAAAACACAGTGCTACGGTGAAAGACAGTGCATGAGCGACGCAAAACAAGTATTCAGTAATTCCACCGTGAATAATAATAATAATAATAATAATAGTAGTAGTAGTAGTAATAGTAGTAGTAGTAGTAGTGATGGTGGTAGTAGCAGAATATAAAAATAATAGCAATAGTAGTAGTAGAAGCAGAAGTAGTAACAGTGGTGGTAGTAGTAGTAGTAGTCATATATCGGTAGTAGTAGTAGTAATAATAATAATAATAATCCATCTATCTATCTATTGCCAGACGTCTCAATCCCGTTTGGGGTGGCCACAAACAAATCGCCTCCAAGTCGCCCTGTCCCCCGCCATTTCACTGCCCTGCTCCCAACTCACACCCCCCTCTCTCATATACCTCTCCACCCCATCCCTCAATAATAACAATAATAATAATAATAATAATAATAATAATAATAATAATAATAATAATGCATAACCGATACAAACCATTATTTTGAACTCTTGCCATGAAAAATATGGTGGAAATTACGATGCAAAAGTCAAATGAAAAATGAATTGAGCGAGAGTGAAGAGAACGCAATCCATCCCTCAAAGTTACAGCGCTACGGTGAAAGAGGACGTAAAATAAGGATAAAAATAAGGCATTCCGTATTTCCGCCATTAAAGAGTACAGTGCAACAGTGAAATAAGTCTATCTATTGCCAGACGCCATAATCCCGTAAGCGGTGGCCATTTGACTCTGAGTTATTTGTTTTACGGGAAGGGGCACTAACCCTCCACCAGCCCACTTGTTGACACGCAGGGAGCACTTATGATATGGTTATATGGTTACCACCCAGCGTTGTAAATGGTTTCTTGACTTACAGGAAACCATTTGGCCTGTCACTCAATGTAAAGCCACCTGTAAAGGAAAGAAAAGCAATAAGAAGTGACAGGAAGGAAAGATGAGAGAAACAGATAGAGAGGAGGACAGGCACAGAAAAAGAATGATAAAGGCTAAGGAAGAAGTAGGCAGCACTACATCGAGTGTAAAATCGTATAATAGGCGATACTGATTACTGTGAGGACCCTGTTATCAATACGATGCCGTAATATTTCGTATTTCTTATCTCTTCAGGCAATTTCTCTTCTTTGAGGACAGACACCTAAATAATAAAGTCAAGCTCTGTGCGTGTGTGTGTGTGTGTGTGTGTGTGTGTGTGTGTGTGTGTGTGTGTGTGTGTTCGCTTCTTTCACGAGAACGGTAACAGACGTAGACCTAAGTCTTTTTGCATTAGGACGGGGTAAGTCCAGGAAGTGTCGGAAAAATACAAAAGTTTTGGCAATCGCGCACGACACGAAAGCGCAAAATTGTCGGAAACAGTGGCACGCAGAAATAGGCGATTCATTTTTTCTATTTTTTTGGTCAGAATTGGACACCGTGGGCTAACGACACGGAAACAAATGACACGGGGAAAGATACGGAAATAAAGATAATTGTATTAGTAAATATTCTGTGATGTTGGTCCCGAAAACTTTTGAAAGCAGGCACTTGTTACAAAATCGCTGGGTTAAAACTTGGCATATACTGAAGGGGGGAGAGGGAGGGGGAGGCCAAGGATGAGATGGAGGGATGGAGCGAAGAGGTATATGAGAGAGGGGTGTGTGTGTGTGTTGGAAGCAGGGCAGTGAAATGGCGGGGGACTGGGCGACATGGAGGCGATTTGTTTGTGGCCACCCTTTACGGGATTAAGGCGTCTGGCAATAGATAGATAGACAGATTGAAAAGCCAACGACAATGATGTATCAGTAAATTGTAAATAAAAATAATAAAATGCAAAGAAGACGGTGATAATAAAGATATGTTTTATTAAGTACCCAAATCTCCTCAGAAAATCCATAAAAAGGCTATGACTACCAAGAAAAGGAATTCTGAAGATTACTTTTAATATATAATTTTGCCTGAGATATTTCGTCCTATAATTTTTCCCGATTATATCAATATATTTTTTTTCGATTTTTGTATTTCTTCAATGTAATGTGTTTCAAGATCATTTTTCTTTTTCAAATATAATTTCTTTAAGACCATTTATCTTTTTTATATAACTTTTTCAAGATCATTTTCTTAATATAATTTTCTTCAATATATTTTTCCAGGGTACCTTTTCGCATCTTTTTTTAAGTTTATGTTTTTCTTTCAATATAATTTTTTTCACATTTTGGATGCGACTAAATAGCTAAGGAAAACGCGTTAGGAAGCTTCTTACGCCAATAATAATAATAATAATAATAATAATAATAATAATAATAATGCACTTCTTCCATCCGCCTAACTCTCTACCACACACACACACACACACACACACACACACACACACACACACACACACACCAGCGCAAATCCTCACACTTATCCCCCTGCACACACAAAACTCTTACACACAAACACACGCACGCACACTTACGCCCTTCGCGGTTAAAATACGCACACACTCACGCTCACACAAACACACACTCACACGCACAAGAACTCACACTTACTCCCCTGGTTACTACAACACACACACACAGATTCCTAACACCTCTTACGTGCCGAATTATTCTGTACATCACCCTTAACATTCCACATATCTTTTTAATATCGAGAGAGAGAGAGAGAGAGAGAGAGAGAGAGAGAGAGAGAGAGAGAGAGACGGTGCGAAATTTTAGGTGGCATAAAAATCTCCTTAACATCTTTTCCCCAGCGAATTATTCTCCATCGTATTCCTTATTTTCCTGTTGTTTTAATTTATATCGCCTTATTTTCGGACTTATTCGTATTAATATAAGAGGAAATTGAAGTGCAATGTCCAACATAAATCGCTAAATTAAAGTTGTTACGGTACATTTACGGTATATCCGCTCTCTTAAAATACGAGAAATAAAATACTAAACATAATATACGAAAAATAAAAAACGAAAAATAAATCGCTAAGGGATAGGTGATTCGGACTTCCACTGCTACCTAAATTACAAAAAAATAAATCGCTCAGGAAAAGGAGTTACGGATTTCCACTGCTACTTAAAATACAAACAGATAAATCGCTAAGGATCAGGATTTACGGATTACCGGTGACAAAATACAAACAATAAATCGCTAAGGGAGAGGTTTTAAGATATTTCCACTGCGACTCAAAATCCCAGGAATAAATCGAATGAATAAATAATGAAAATAAATCGCTAAGGAAAATGTGTCAAGATATCTCCATTCGCACTTAAAATACAAAAAATAAATCGCTAAGGAAGAGGTGTTGCGGCTACCCTCGCGAGTCTACGGATGTTCCACGCCACACATCGCGATCCATTTATCACGCGCTATAAATAAGGGAGAATGACCCACCGCTAGGCGACGCATTTATAAACATTCCCCGTGTGTGTGTGTGTGTGTGTGTGTGTGTGTGTGTGTGTGTGTGTGTGTGTGTGTGTGTGTGTGTGTGTGTGTCTAAAACTACTTCACCCACTTCAAGCAGGAAAAAAAAAAAATGCATGAGAATATTAAGGTGTGTATGATGAATGAATCGCTACGGAAATGGCGCTAAGAACCTCCAACGCCACCTACTAATGGGGTCAATGCTAGTCACGAGGAAGAGCGACCTTCTAGCGTGAGCGAGGTTTGGTGGCGCAGGTCGAGGGGATATTAAGAAGTGGTAAACAAATCGCTAAAAATACGGTGTTACGGGCCTCCTGTGCGACCTAGAATACGCCTTAATGGCCCCATCGTACTAAAGGGATGCTAGTCACGAAGAAGTGCGACCTGTTAGCGTGAAGGAGATCCGCCGCCGCTCCAACACCCTCAAGAGGCGTGTTTTTAGGCTCCCAGAAATTTTACGAGAGAAAGAGAGAGAGAGAGAGATAGTGTGTGTGTGTGTGTGTTGTGAGTGTGTGTGTGCGTGTGTGTGTGTGTTTGTGTGTGTGTGTGTTTATCTACCACACACACACACACACACACACACACACACACACACACACACACACACCCGCGACAATACTATATTTACGGATCTGCGTCCGCCGAGACCCACCCTAATTGTAGTGTTTCCCGGATGCATTTTATACCGACACCCTAAGGCACAGAGAAGGAAAGGGGGGGGGGGCTGAGACGGTGCTCTCTCTCTCTCTCTGGTTTAAAAAATAAGTGGAAATATATGGGTTGTACGGTGACGATATGGGATAAAAAAGTTACACACACACACACACACACACACAGCCTACATACTACACACATGATACCGCTGACTTCGCATACACACACACACACACACACACACACACACACACACACACACACACACACACACACACAGCCTACATACTACACAATGATACCGCTGACTTCGCATACACACACACACACACACAGACTATCCCTTACATACTACACACATGATACCGCTGACTGCGCATACACACACACACACACACACACACACACACACACACACACACACACACACACACACACACACACCAGCGAAAAGAACAAAACAACCCCACATGGTGCCGCTGAGGAAGGCCACGCTCTCTATTATCACACAGAAAACTCCTTAACACCTTTTCCTACGCGATTTATTATTTTTTTTTACTACACCTCACTGTCCCAATCCGTGTGACATAAATCCTTCAAACATCGCCATATTCCGCATAAATCCCGTACATGAGGATTTTAACCAGCCACAGACAGAAACAAATCGCTCAGGAAAAGGTGTTAGGGAGCTTCCTTACCCGACGAGAATAGAGAAATTGAGAATACGACCGAAACGCAAAGAAAGACATTGTATAGATAGACAGATAGACATAGATAGATAGACAGGAACAGATAGATAGATTGAGATAACCCGGTCGAATATGTAAGCCAGAAGTAAATATCGAAATCTCTTCTCAAAAAAATATCATGCATTTCGTATACATAGTTTTTTTATTTATATTTTTCTTGGTACTTTTCGATTCATAGTTTTCTGGTCATTTTTTTATTTACCCTTTCCTTGCAATTTTTCGATTTTTTTTTTGGTCTGTTTTTCGATTTATATTTTTCTTGCTATTTCTCGTTTTTTATTTTTCTTGTTATTTTTCGATTTATACTTTTTCTTATTTTTCAATTTATAAATCTTTGATATTTTTCGAGTTTTTTTTTCTTGCTAGTTTTTATATTTTTTGATATATATATTTTTTCTTGTTATTTTTTAGATTTATTTTTTCTTGTTATTTTTCGATTAATATTTTTTTTTTTCGATTTTTTGTTCTTGCAATTTTTTTTTTTTTTTTTTACTTTTCTGGCTGTTTTTCGATTTATATAATTCTTGTTATTTTTCGATTTTATTTTGGTTTTTCTCGAGTTACATTTTTCTTATTTTTTTACTTATAATTTTGTGGAATATTTGGATTTTTATTTTTCGATTTAATTTATTTCCTGGTATTTTTCGATCTTTCGCTATTTTTCGACATATATTCCTCTCGCTACCTATTAATAATTTTATCTCAGGTCAGAAGAATCTACCTATCTATTTATCTATCCATCCATCCATCTATCTATCTATCTATTTATCTATCCTTCCATCCATCTATCTACCTATCTATTTATCTATCCATCCATCTATCTATCTATCTATTTATCCCAGTTTCCGATTAGTATTTTACTTATGAGACTTCGAAATTTAAAAAAATGGCGCCACAAAAATCAAGGACACAGCCATACGATTTCTCTCTCTCTCTCTCTCTTTCTCTCTCTCTCTCTCTCTCTCTCTGCTAAGATACCGATATATAAATTTTTCCTTTTGGCAGTAAATATAATAAATAAAATAAATCGCCACATGGACGGCACTACGACAAATTCTGAACAAAAACAATGACTGTAGCTGCGTGTAAAAATTATTCTCTCTCTCTCTAACACACACACACACACACACACACACACACACACACACACACACACACACACACCATGGTAACGTACGACTCTCCTTAACACCTCCACGTTAGCGATTTATTTTCTCACCTATAATATTTTTCCATTTATCTGCACGCCGATGATAAAAATTATATTGATATAAAAAACCTCCAGCACGACGATCTATCTATTATATATCTATTTATTTATCAATTTTAATTCAACTGAGTGATTTTTTGATTGGGGGTTTATAAAATTTTTCCGAAAAAAAAAAAATACTACAAGGATATATATAAAAACATCGTACTGAAGGGGTTGAGGGAAATCTAGGCCTATCGGCATAAAAAAAAAATCGTGACGTATAAAGAATAAATCGTTTACGGAAAGGTGTTAGGGTATTAAGCGTCCCATGTCAAAGAAAATATGGATTAATTATTAAGACGTCATCGTACTGAAGGGGTTGAGAGATCTTACAGGCCTATGGGAATAACATAATTTTCAAGTGACAGATGATGAATCGCTTATGGAAAAGTGCTTTGGTACAACTGAAACATTTGCCTGCGAACTATCTATCATTATTTATCTATCACTATCTGTCTATATCTATCTATCTATCGGAATAATTTTCAAGTGACGTATACAGAATAACTCGCCAAGGGAAAAGTGCTTCGGATAACTTTAGTACACAAGAAAAACGTATCGCTACAATTCTTCACAGCACTTCTTCGTGACTAGCATTATATCTGAGTGATTAATCTATCGCTACAGCTCTTCATAGCACTTCTTCGTGACTAGCAACAAATTTTAGTTTATCGCTAGAACTCTTCATAGCACTTTTTCGTGATTAGCATCCTATCTGAATGCTTATCGTTACAACTCTTGACAGCACTTCTTCGTGACTAGCATCCTATCGGCGTGTCTAATACATCGCTACACTTTTCATAGCACTTCTTCGTGACTAGCATCCTATCGGCGTGTCTAATACATCGCTACACTTTTCATAGCACTTCTTCGTGACTAGCATCCTATCGGCGTGTCTAATCGCTACACTTCTTCACAGCACTTCTTCGTGACTAGCATCATATCGGCGTCTCTACTCGCTACAGTTCCTCATAGCACTTCTTCGTGACTAGCATCATATCGGCGTGTCTGATACAGCGCTACACTTCTTCACAGCACTTCTTCGTGACTAGCATCCAATTTGAGAGTTAAAACATCGCTACAACTCAAGATGGGGAGATGCCGGCTTTACGGCGTGATAAAAACAATATAACAGTGTCCCCTCCCTCCCTCCCTCTCTCTCTCTCTCTCTCTCTCTCTCTCTCTCTCAGCGGGAATTAGCGACGCCGATTATTGACACATCGCGCCAAAATCGCCAAAAATATTAATCCCCCAGACGATGGTGCAAATCCAGACAACGATCCACAGACCTAAATCGCTAAGTGGGATTTACCGAGGTATTAAAGGAGCAAGAATTAATCCCCAAATGCTAGGAGATTAGTAACACCTCTTCTTAAGCGATTTATTTTGCGTATTACATCTCGATATTCCATTCCCAGTGCAAGAATTATACCCAGATGTTCAAAAGTAGGTGTCGTGGTCTATGCGGCTCTGGAAATCCGTAACTTCATTTCCTTACCGATTCAGTCCTTCATTTATGCAACAGGTCAACTCTGGAACTGTCTCCCTCTGTCTGTATTTCCTACTTCCTACGACCTCCAGTCTTTCAAATGCAGTGTGTCCACGCATCCTGAAATGAACGCATCTTGAATTTGGCTCTCTTTTGTATTGTTTTTGCTTTTTTCTTGGAAGGAACGGTTTGTGGGCTCTTGGCCTTTGGTTCCTTCTTTCTTGCATTTAAAAAAAAAAATCTGCATATTACAACTGAAGTAATGTAGATAACGATGTAAATAGAAGCTAAAACGAAATAAATAGCATGTAAGCGAATGTTAAGGTTCAGGGAAGTAAACAACGATGTAAATAAAAGTGAAAACTAAATAAAAAGTATGTAATTGTATTGCTATGGTTCAGGGAAAATAAATCGCCAAGGAAAAGGTGTTACGGACACTCCTAACACTTAGAATCCGGCCTCAAATCAAGGTATTCAGGGGACAAAATTTATTCCCCAAAACTGAAATTAAAAAAAAAAAAAAATCGCTGAGAATGACATAAGTTTTTTGGGGGAGAAAGAATCATATCTACTGTACAAATTGGAAAAATTATAATTCTCAATAATTTTAAATATACATGAGTTCCAGTGAGAATTATAGACGGTGGAAGAATTACACGAATATCTTAAGCTTATTATAAAAGTTTTGGTGAGAAATTTCGAGAATTTCCCTGTGAAAATTTTATAAGTATATTGAAAACTGTGATCACTGGAAGGACACGAATTTCGGCGGAAAAATTGAGAGAGCAAGAATTATAGTGTATCATAGTATTATATTTTTTTAGTTTTTATGTACTGAAAAATTTATGTATACGCTGAGAATTATATATACTTTTTTACTATTTTTTTGAGATATGGCCACGTGGAGGGACTGAATTGATATATATGCGGTATATAGTCAGGAAACGCTTTTGGCCCGACTTGGACCTTCTGTGCATCTTCAGGAGTTTAGGACACTGTTTTAGCAAGAGCCTTTTGTGTTCCTTCAAGGTCCCTAAGTCTGGCAAGCCCTTCTTTAGCCCATCAGACCTGTCCTTCACCTCCTCCTTCGACTAACTATTCCACCTCCTTCACCTCCTCCTTCGACTACCTATTCCACCTCCTTCACCTCCTCCTTCGACTACCTGTTCCACCTCCTTCACCTCCTCCTTCGACTACCTGTTCCACCTCCTTCACCTCCTCCTTCGACTACCTGTTCCACCTCCACCTTCGACTAGCTCTCTCACCTCCTCCTTCGACTACCTATTTCACCTCCTTCACCTCCTCCTTCGACTACCTGTTCCACCTCCTTCACCTCCTCCTTCGACTACCTGTTCCACCTCCTTCACATCCTCCTTTGACTAGCTCTCTCACCTCCTCCTTCGACTACCTATTTCACCTCCTCCTTCGACCAGCTCTCCCACCTCCTTCACCTCCTCCCTTAACGTCTTCATCTTAGCGACTCAGGGTATGGGGACTGGGAGGACTTAAAGTTGTAAACACGAAGCAACGTACGCCATAGCCGACTATAAAGAAGATAACGAACAACCATCCCAGCCGCATAACTGATAACGCTACCCCCACCTCTCTCTCTCTCATCCCGCAGATTTCACTCTCTTCCTTCCTTTCTCTTTTCCTCTCTCTCGTTGCACATGTTTCTATATATAATTTCTGTTTCTCATTTCCCTACCTTAATCTCTCTCTCTCTCTCTCTGTTTCATCCCGTAGATTTTACTCTCCTCCTTCCTTTCTCTTTTCCTTCCTTACGTTGCACATTTTTCTAAATATAGTTTCTGTTTCTCATTTCCCTACCTTAATCTCTCTCTCTCTCTCTCTCTCTCTCACACACACACACACACACACACACACACACACACACACACACACACATTTTTACACCTGATCCGGGCCAAACGTACAATCTGATTTTATGAATGTTAAAGATGAGTAAAATTACCGCGTGTGTGGTCAGCCGCCAAAAAATTCCAATAAACAGCAAACTCGCTTGTCAATATTTACGATACAGCAGTTTACATCACGCCGGTACAGTGCTGCGATGGAGAGGGCCGCCTTCACGTGGTGGCGCTGATATGGGCAGGGCGGATCCACTGCCTGGTTATACACACGTCCCTCAACTCCCTCCCTATCCTCCCCAAGGGATGGTGGATTGGAGAGGGGAAACTCAGGCCTGCAGTCCACTGGGTTCAGGTTCACAGGAGCCTGACACCACCACACCACCGCCACCAACAATAATAACAACAACAACAAGTGTGGTACATGAAGTAGGGAACTACTATTGTTATTATTATTATTATTATTATTATTATTACTATTAAACAGAAGTAGCGGAAAGGACATTGGCGACAGAGACAACCCAACAAGAGGACCTAATACAATTATTATTTCTATTATTTATTATTATTATTATTATTATTATTATTATTATTTAGGGAAGAAGTTCATGAACAAAATAAGTGTGGGTTTATTTTTCAACACGCGAACATTCATATTTTTATTACTACTATTCCCATCCTTAACACCTTTTCCTGAGCGATTTATTTTATCACAACTCACTCTCCCCTCCTCCGATACTCGGCCCCCTAACACCTTTTCCTGAGCGATTTATTTTATTACATCTCACTGTCCTCTTCTCCGTTAAATCCTTCCAATATCGCAATTACTACAGCTATCATTTAATATATACTCCACTCCCTAACACCTTTTCCTAAGCGATTTATTTTTACTACAACTCACTATCCTCTTCTTGAATACTCCACTCCCTAACACCTTTAAATATGCGATTTATCTTGTGCAGAAGGATAGCAACCACCCATATCAAGAAATAAATCGCCAAGGAAGAGGTGCTAGAGGTTAATGAAAGCTAGATCTAAATCCTCTATTTCGAAAAGTCTCTCCATACAAAAACAAAATCGACAGGTGGCAACCATTGCAAAATATAATGCTATAGATGTAATTGTATTTTTGTAGCCGGATGAACTCTAGGATTGTGCGTCGTGTAAAATCTAGGCCAATATTCTATGGGTTATAGATGTCATTTTTTCTTATGCGACTTATTTTTTTATTTAATATAAATTTATTTATTACTTTCAATCAGTATTTATTACAATTTACAGATGTCGTTGCACCTCTTCTTTAGCGATTTATTTATTACACCTTAACAAATTCCCTGTTATTAAAATCGCGAAAATAAAATCAACGTACATTTTATTAATTATGTAAGATACTGAGGTGTAATAGCGGAATAAATTGCTACAATAAATGTATTGCGAACTCTCCACGCAAAATATAAATAAATAAATAAAACAGATTGATAGATAAATAAATAGGTAAATAAATACAGTAAAATAGATAAATAAAAAAATAGGTAAATAGGTAAATAAATAAACAGGTAAATAGATAAATAAAATAAAAAGATAAATAGATAAGATAAATAAAGAGGTACAAAAATAAATGAATAAATAAGAAATTATACTAAACAAATCTTAATTAAAACCTGCCTGGATTTCGAGTATCCGCTATGATGATGATGATGATGATGATTATTATTTTTTGTTATTATTATTATTATTTTTGTTCTATTATTATTATTATTATTTTTATCATCATCATTATTAGCAGTAGTAGTAGTAATAGTGGTGGTGGTGGTAGTAGTAGTAGTAGTAGTAGTAGTAGCATTTGGGGGTCAAGTAAAATTTATATAACAAAAGCAGTGCTAAAAATATCACAGAATTTGGGTAATGGCGGACATTAAAAATCTGTTTATCCCAGTTTTTCGATTTTCATTCCAGTTCCTCGAATTTTCAGTTTTTTGTGTTTCCAGTTTTTCGAGCATTTTTCGTTTTTTTTAGTTTCATTCCAGGTTTTCGAGTTTTATTCCAGTTTTCGATTTTCCAGTTTTTTTTTAATTCCAGTTTTTCGGTTTTCCAGTTTTTTTTTTTTTTTTTAGTTTTATTCCAGTTTTTCGAATTTCCAGTTTTTTTTAGTTTTTTTGGCTCCAAATTTTAGTCATGAAAATCACATGGAAAATATGGTGATTAAATTTTTGGGCCGAAAATATACAATGCCTTTTTTTTTTTTAGTAGCTGTCGATGGGTGATTTTTTTTTTTTTTACTCATGGATATTTAGGGGAGCCATGGAGTCAATCCTATAAATGCCGTGACGTATTTTTCTTTTTGATTTATCCACCGTCAAAAAAAAAAAAAAAAAAAAAAAAAAAAGTCATTCACGATAGGACTGAAGTTACGCTGTCTCTTCTCTTTCCCGGCTAAACAGTAGCAATGGAGGAAGTGAAGATGAGTGGAGATGAGGAAGAATTAAACAGGCGAAAAGGAGATGACAGAATGAGGAAGGGAAAAATGAGCAGAGATGAAAAATGATTTAGAACTCATAGGTACAGAGGTAATGAAAGAGACCAGAATGAGAGAGAGAGAGAGAGAGAGAGAATGATACGAAGGGAAGGGAATGAAAGCGACATGGAAATGATAATGAGAAGGAATTATAATGGCAAAAATGTTGATGAATTATGAGAAGGAACTAAAGAAAGAAAGAGAGAGAGAGAGAGAAACTATGGTTTGTGGAAATGAATGGAGAAGAAGTGATGATAAGGAAATGACATAAACGATTGTAAAGGGGAGGTGAAAATGAGATGAGAAATGTGTGAAAATGAGAGAGATGGAAAGACAAAACGAGAAATACAGAAAGGAAAGGGAGATGCGATGGTGAGGGAAGAGAGGAAATGAGAAGTGAGAAACTACGATGGTGAAGGGACGGAAGAAATAAGAGAGTGAGGAAGGAAAGAAATGAGAGAGATGAGTGTGAGAGGAAGGGAAAAGTGAGAGAAAGTGCGAAAAATGAGAAAAGATGTGAGTGAGGGATGGAGAAAAGTGAGAGAGGAAAATGAGATAAATTGTGAAAGTAAGAGTGACTGTGAGGGAATGGGGGAAAGTGAAATGAGAAAGATGAGATGAGAGGAAAGGAGGGAACAATGCAGAAATCACCGTGAAGGCAAGAATGAGAGGAGAAAGTGAAATGAGGAAGAAGACAGGGAAGAGTACATTTGAAATGGGGAAGGAGAGAGAGAGGGAAAAAAATAAGATGAGAAGGAGAGGGAGGAGAAATGGAAAGAAGGAGAGAGGGAAGGAGATAAGTAAAATGACGAAGAACACAGGGAACAGTACAAGTGAGATGACGAAGAGGAGAGGGAAGGGTAACGCGAAATGAGGAAGAAGAGAGAGAAGGAAAGTGAAATGAAGATAAGAGGGGAGGAGAAAGCGAAATGACGAAGATGAGAGGCGGGTGAAAGTAAAATGAGGAGGAAGAAGAGAGAGGAGGAGAAAGTGAACTGAAGATGAGAGGGGAGGAGAAAGCGAAATGACGAAGATGACAGGGGAGGAGAAAGTAAAATGAGGATGGAAGGAGAGAGGAGAGATATGAAACTCGCGACCATCTTTCAACTCTCTCCCGTCCTCATCATCAGCCACTTACCACGGATTTACCCAATGACTTATCAACTTTTATTTTCACCATCTCGCTCATAGTCGTAAAAAAATCCCCCTAAAAAATCCCAGGGACACAAAACAGCAGCATTCAAGGGGGAGGGGATTTAGGAGATGCTGTGAAATGAAGGTACTCATGTCTCTATCATCTCCGTGTATTTTCCGACGGGCAAACACAGTGAAAAAGATCCGACAGAGATGCATGTTTTCCCGATTATCAGTGAAAATCATTATATATTTCTAGGTAGATATATTTTTAGATTAATATATTTCTGCTAATATATTCCTAGACTATTATATCTCAAAGACTTCTATATACTCCCACTTTTTATGCGAGGAAGAAGGAACCAAAGGCTGAGCCCGCAAAACGTTCCTTCCAAGAAAAAACAAAACAATACAAAAGAAAGCCAAATACAAGATCCACTCATTTCGAGATGCCTGGACACACTGCGTTTGAAAGACTGGAGATCATAGGAAGTAGGAAATACAGACAAGAGGGAGACAGTTCCAGAGTTGACCTGTTATTCTGATTATTCTCACAGGCTCAACGAAAGGGGAAGATAATTTGTCACAGATTCTTTGCGACACGTATTTCGTTTCTCGCGATTTTCAGACGGATTAATTCAGCTCAAGAATCGTATCTCGCCTTGAAGGGATTAACGAAGGATTTATCTAAACCCCCTAATGCTCAGACCTTCTCCTTGGTGCCTAGATATGCTCAGAATTTGTTAGAATTACCTAGAATTATAGACAATGCGCCTGGTGTTTGAACGCGCTAAGACTGCTCATTGATATACATGTGTAAATTTTCTTTGTCGCATTACACACACGCACACACAACTTTACAAGCACGCACGCACACACACACACAAATGCATTATCTATAAGCGCACACCTCCTCTTTAGGTGGGAAGGAAAACTTCTTTGTCGAAATACACGCTCACACTACTTCACACACACACACACACAAATGCTTTATCTATAAGTGCTCACCCCTTCTTTAGATGAAAAAAAAAATAATAATGATGATGATGATGATGATGAAGGTCGCACTCTCAATGCCATTAAACATTTGCAAACATATTTTCCTTAGCGATTCATTCCTCGATTCCCTCTTTCGGCCGCAGACTAAAACCACATAAACCCGATATAGAAGTAAATAAAACGGAATGCTGAGGTGCGCTATGAATGCTGAGGTGCGCTATGGAGTAAAATAATTCGCACAAGAGGAGATGTTGCGAGGCTCCTACGCCGTTTAGAATTCGATCCTATTAACGGAGATTCCACTATGACCTCGCTGCAATTTTCCACCTCACACCGACCTCCATTAATAAATAAATAAATAAACAGACAGATAGATAGATAGACAGACAATAGATAAAAACAGCACTCGGAAATAACGCACAAGAACATTAGATGGATAGACAGAAAATATAGAAAGACAGACAGACAGACAGACAGATAACTAAAAACACCAGTACTCAGAACAACACACATGATATTGCTACACCTATACAAATATTGCTACACCCAGACGAGGACATTACACCCAGACGAGGACACTACACCCAGACGAGGACGCTACACCCAGACGAGGACACTACACCCAGACGAGGACGCTACTGTACACCCAGAAGAGGACACTACACCCAGACGAGGACGCTACACCCAGCCGTGGACGCTACACCCAGCCGTGGACGCTACACCCAGACGAGGACACTATACTCAGGCCCTCCAATACACCCAGACGAGGACACTACACCCAGGCCCTCCAATACACCCAGACGAGGACACTACACCCAGACGAGGACGCTACACCCAGCCGAGGACACTACACCCAGACGAGGACACTACACCCGGTCCTTTGAGTTCGAAAAGTGAGTTACAATAAATCATTTTCGAGGCAGGAGGACGAAAATTAAAAAATATTAATAATAATAAAAAAATAAATAAATCACTGGAGTGAAATGTCGGGAAAAAAAAAAAAAAAAAAAATGATGCAGCCTGATCAAAAAATCGCATTCACAGTCACGGCGGGAGGATAGGGCGCAAGAGCGATTATGATAAGGGATAACGTGAAGGGGGTCCAAGTCGATCATAAACTGTTCTTTCCTTAAAAATAATCATCAGCAAATCGCACATGTTTTAAAACAGACTAGGTGAGAGGTTAAGGCGCAAGAGCGATTATGTTAAGGATTGAAGTGAAGGGGGGTCCAAGCCGGGCTGAAACCGCTCAATCTCCCCAATATATAGCCTCTGTAATGGTGAATATAATCCTAATACTCTACTCCTTTCACCTTAACTTGGCCCAGATTTTCGTCCTTTTGCAGCTTATTTCACGTAGCTCAGTGGCAGAAAAAGACAATACTACGGCTCTACATCCTTTCCACAGCACTTCTTCGTGACTAGCATCATATTCTAGTGTTAATAAGACAATACTACGGCTCTACATCCTTTCCACAGCACTTCTTCGTGACTAGCATCATATTCTAGTGTTAATAAGACAATACTACGGCTCTACATCCTTTCCATAGCACTTCTTCGTGACTAGCATCATATTCTAGTGTTAATAAGACAATACTACGGCTCTACATCCTTTCCATAGCACTTCTTCGTGACTAGCATCATATTCTAGTGTTAATAAGACAATACTACGGCTCTACATCCTTTCCATAGCACTTCTTCGTGACTAGCATCATATTCTAGTGTTAATCTATTGTTACAACTCAGGATTCAAGATGGAGAGATGGCAATTTTAGGCCAAGTTAGATAGCACTTCTTCGTGACTAGCATCATATTCTAGTGTTAATCTATTGTTACAACTCAGCATTCAAGATGGAGAGATGGCAATTTTAGGCCAAGTTAGATAGCACTTCTTCGTGACTAGCATCATATTCTAGTGTTAATCAGTTGCTACAACTCAGCATTCAAGATGGAGAGATGGCAATTTTTGGCCAAGTTAGATAGCACTTCTTCGTGACTAGCATCATATTCTAGTGTTAATCTACTGTTACAACTCTGCATTCAAGATGGAGAGATGGCAATTTTTGGCCAAGTTAGATAGCACTTCTTCGTGACTAGCATCATATTCTAGTGTTAATCTATTGTTACAACTCAGCATTCAAGATGGAAAGATGGCAATTTTAGCCAAGTTAGATAGCACTTCTTCGTGACTAGCATCATATTCTAGTGTTAATCTATTGTTACAACTCAGCATTCAAGATGGAGAGATGGCAATTTTAGGCCAAGTTAGATAACACTTCTTCGTGACTAGCATCATATTCTAGTGTTACTCTATTGTTACAACTCAGCATTCAAGATGGAGAGATGGCAATTTTAGGCCAAATTAGATAGCACTTCTTCGTGACTAGCATCATATTCTAGTGTTAATCTATTGTTACAACTCAGCATTCAAGATGGAGAGATGGCAATTTTAGGCCAAATTAGATAGCACTTCTTCGTGACCAGCATCATATTTAGGCCAAGTTAGAATAAAAGGAGTATTGCAATATTAATTCTTGGTGGGATGAGAATGAGTAGGGGCGAAAAAGAGACTCCGCAACAAATTCTTCTTTCCGATTTATTCCGCACACCACATCCTAACACTGCGCACACTACACCTTGACACTGCGCAAATTACACTTTAGAATTCCGCACACTACACCCTAAATTGCGCACACATCTTACCATTCCGCACATTACACCTTAACATTGCGCACACGACACCTTAGCATTCTGCACACTACACCTTAACACTCCCTTGAATGCAACTTATTTCGTTTTGATATCAGAACGTTTCTATCAATAACATAGCGGTGTTCTTAATAAATCGGTAAGTAAGCGATGTTAGGGAAATCACCACATCAATAACATACAAGGCTATTGAATAAATCGGAAAGTATGAGGTGTTAAGACATCGTAAAAGCCTGTTATAACACCAAACTCAGTATCATGAATTATTATTATTATTATTATTATTATTATTATTATTGTAGTAGCAGTAGTGGTAAAGTTTGCACCCCTTATTATTATTACTATTACTATCATTATTATTATTACTATTATTTTTATTACTATCATTATTATTATTATTATTACTATCATTATTACCTCTTCGATATGGCTTTTTTCTTTTTCTTGCTGTTACAAATTTGTTACGTCTCTTCCGAAGCTCACTAATAATATTCGTGCTGAAGCGGTAACATGAGAAGGTGAAGGAGCGACAGAGTTCGATGTGAAGGAGGAATATTCTAAGAGGGATTTTACCCGACTCGCTATGCCATTACTGCTACTCCTCACCCTGCCCTAGAGTGCGAAAGGAGGTCCGGATGATGATGATGATGATTATTAGTAGTAGTAGTAGTTGTAGTAATAGTGGTGGTGGTGGTAATAATAGTAGTAGTAGTAGTTGTATTCTATTATTATTATTATTATTATTATTATTATTATTATTATTATTAACATTACTTAACTTTCATCTCATGTATTTATCGAAAACTGTTTATTATTATTATTATTATTATTATAATCGTACTAATATCAAAATCTCGACCAAACAGCATGAAAAATAATAATAATAATAATAATAATAATAATAAAATAGCGCAATAAAGGTATAACGAAAGACAGCGTAATCAATTTTATCTGTGGGTCTGATAACACAGAGACTCGTATTCTTGTCGCGTAAGGAAGCTCCCTAACACATTTTTCTTAGCGATTTATTTTAGGATAATAATTAATATCCTTATGTACGGTATGTATGCAGCGTATGGCGATGTTAGAGGGATTTGCGTAACAGAATAAGTATGGTGTAACAAGCAAAATAAATCACTTAGGAGAAGGTGCTAGGGAGACACTGATCTCTGATTGTCCGATGTTTGATGGACTTGTGTAACAGAATTATTGTAATAAGCAAAATAAGTCGCTAAGGAAAAGGTGTTAGGGAAAATAGGGGACCAAGAAACTGTCCTCTAACCGTCCGATTTTTTTAGGATTTGCAAAACAGAATAAGACTGTATAATAAGCTAAATAAATCACTTAGGGCAAGATGTTAAGGAGAATACAGGCATGAGAAACCGACCTCTGACCGTTCATGTATGAAGGATTTGTGAAACAGAATAACACTGTGTAATAAGCAAAATAAATCGCTTAGGAAAAGGTGTTAGGGGGTCCGAGAAAGCGACCTCTGACTCTCCGATGTCTGAAGGATTTGCAAAACACAATAACACTGTAATAAGCAAAATAAATCGCATAGGAAAAGGTGTTAGGGAGAATATACATCACAAGACACAAACGCTATCACACAAATTATTTTTTTTTTTATCGCTCAGAAATAAATGGATGAAGGTACACAAAATATTATGTATAAAAAAATTCTTATCATCCAAGAAATAAATTCGATAAAAATACAGAATTTATTTTGATTAAGAAAAATCTAACATCCATTTGACGCTTCAGATTTCGTTAACATTTCAGAATAAATCTTAGAGGCGAAGGAATTAAGGGTATACGGCATATCTGTGTTGGTCGGCATACTCAGATTTGGCTGATATACCGGTAGCTGAGAGGGCCAGGGTAACAGTAACTTCAAAAAGAGAGAGAGGGGGTATTGGTAATTTCAGGGAGCGAGAGTATTGGTATTTTAGTAACCTAAGAGAGAGTATTTAGTAACTTCAGAAGGCGAGAGGATGGGTAACTTCACAGGGAGAGTACTGGTAACGGGAGTAACTTCAGAGAGAGAGTATTAGTAACTCAAAGAGCGACAGTATTGGAATCTCAGAGAGCGAGAGTATTGGTAACTTCACAGCGAGCGAGTAATTTCAGGAGAGAGTACTTGTAACTTCAGAGAGCGAGTAATAGTAACTTCAGAGAGCGAATGTATTAGTAACTCAGAGAGCGAGAGTATTGGTAACTTCAGAGAGCGAATGTATCAGTAACTCAGACAGCGAGAGTATTCGTAACTTCAGAGAGCGAGAGTAATAGTAACTTCAGGAGTAACATGAATTTCCTACACATGTGCACACGACATATCGCGTGGTGTGTGCGTATGTGTACGATGATGTAGCTGACCATGTGTGTATTACCAACTTCAGGAGTAACTTCCCACACCATGTGCACCCTACATATCTTAAGTCGTGTGTGTGTGTGTGTGTGTGTGTGTGTATTTTAAAGCCAGTAATATAAAATAAGGAAATCAAATCACATAACAAATAAATGCTATACTAATTTCTTGCTCCCCGATAAGCGATATCTGATATGCATTTCAGTCACATTCCGTATTGCGATGTCGATGAAGGGTGAGCGTATTGCAGTGGTTTCGTTTTATTAGAACCCGCATTTGCTTAGCCAAGTCTAGCTAGGATATGTTAGGAATCTCAGCACATTATTCTTAGCGACTGAGTTAGAATATTACACCAAATTCTCATATATGTTAAGCTAGACACTTTTATTACCGAAGTATTTTGCGTCAGACTGTATTCCTAAGGTCTGTCTTGCTAGTATATGTTAGGAGTTTTCTTAGCACATTATTCGTAGCGACTGAGGATATTACACCGCACTCTCTCATATATTAATCTAGATCTTTTTTTGTCTGAGAAGTTTGATAAGAAACATAAGGTGTAAAAGGTACAATCGCTAAGGAAGAGGTCTTAAGTAATCGCCTGCATCAAAGAGAGTAAGACTTGATAGCAATACCGTAGTTGATCCATTGCGATAAGTGGAAATGCTGGCTGAGAGAGAGACAGGATAGAGCAAGAATTCTGTATTTTCTCACATTGGGCTACAGAAGATGGGTTTTGGGTAGGCCGGTACGTCAGAGAAAATACATAACTCCATCTCTAACCCCTCTCTCTCTCTCTCTCTCTTCCACCTAAATATCAGCACTAATCTGAGGTCACCAACACACAGCAGTCCTTCAGTAACGACCCCCACCAACGGAGACAAGTAACGTGATTTATAAGCCAGGGAAATCTAGGGAGTAACGCGTAGTCGCCTGGTAAAGAAAACGGTGCGTGTGAGTTGTGATGTACTGTACTGCCCGAGACTGTACATAGCTGGGTGAATGAGGCGGCGGGATAATAATACGGCGCTACGCATCACCACACGTTTTTACGACTGAGTTTTATGTGGGGGCCGAGGTCAGGTTCAAGGGCCTCGCGATACACTTGAACCTGGTGCTTGAGAAGTGTGCGGGGTTCAAGGCGGTGTTGGCGATCTGAGAGGTGAGGCAGAGGGTGAGGTAGGGTAGTGTGCAGGCGGTGGTACTGGCGGCGGCGGCGGCGGCAACACGGGTAGCGCCGCTGCTCGCCCGCCGCCAAAGTGGTTACCTGCTGACCGCCACCCACCCACACCCACGCCCATACAGCCCACACACCCACATCTCCCACCCTAGGCTAACCGAGTGTGTGTGTGAATAATGAAGGGGAGTTGGGAGGGGAGAGGTGATGGCCGTGTACTTACCCGTATATAAGATCTTTGTCTCGTTTGTGCACGTCAGGCACGGAGCCCATGACGTGGTTTGCGGCCACATGGTTCGAGGCTTGTGAATGTGCGTAGATGGCGGCGTTGTGTGCGGCACCGCTGACGTGGTTCATGTGGCCCATGAGGCTGGCTGGTTGTAGGGCCGCCGCCGCTGCGTTGCGGTGAGGGTCGCCGTACATGTTGTTGACGGCATCCATACTGGCGCCGCCGCCGCCAGCGTAGTGCCCCAGCGGGTCGTCGTACTGCGGGAGAACCTTGTTACACACCTGACAACTACACTAACACACACTTATTTTCTTCATCACTTTTTATCACAATAATACACTGGGTAGTGAGGGTGGATGGGTGGGGAGCCGCCTTGGTGCGGGAGTGGCCGCTGCGGGGGACACACTGGCCGCCGCCACCGCCCACTGCCGCCCACAGCCACACTACACTAGGCTAGTGGTCAGCATGGGGCGAGAGGGGCGGCGGGGCACAACTTACCCTGGCAGGCTGAGCCATGTCACCCTACAGTACTGTGCTTGCTTCACTCGGTACACCACTACAATGTCGCGCCGCAACAGTCACTACACGCCCACCCGCGCACCGCACAGCACCGTCTAGTACCGCGCCGTACCTGCACCGCGCGTCAACACGTCAATCGACATGAGGCGACTGAGAGCGGAGCGGCGTGCGTGTCCGCCTGTCACTGGACCCCAACTGCTGTCAATCACGCCGCCCGCCGCCACAAATGAATGAGCTGTCACGAGCACCGCCCCAGGGCACTGCGCACCGCCACGCTGGGCGGCGCTACGCACTCATGCACGCCCAAGCCCTGCCCCCCGACGGTACTAGCCCCTCCCTCGGCCCGCCCCTAGCCGACAGGCGCCGCCTCCTGCATTCCGGCCTTACATGTGAGTTGCTCTTGACGAACCCAAATATAGATACGATACTTTTTTTTTCGTCACCGGATTATTATGGATATTTTGGCTAGAAAAACAGTGCATTATTAACCCTCAACAAAGAGTGTGTGGGCATGTAATTCCGGCGAAGGAGTGGCCAGGCGGCGGTGCGGGCGTGTGCACCAACAAACGCGCTGGTGCTGAGTCCTGTGCAGTAGACAGCTTCCCGTAGTAGCACAGTGGCCAGTGGGGCGACTTCTGCGGCCCGGCGTGAGGTCAGCACCACCACACAACTGAAGTGTCACCCCGACCACTGGCACTCAACCTCATCCTCAGGCTCCATAACCCCGCCCTGGCACTGCTTGAACACGCCCACACCATGCAGTCACCCCCCTAGCCCAACCCCCTCACCCCACCACCCCACATTCTCACCCACAACAACAACAAACACTAACTCCGCCCACCACCACAGAAACACACCTAAAACACCCTTTCATACACAACACAACCTTTATATTCCCTCACCTACTCCTCGACAGTCAACCTCACCCTTCAAGGAACCAAGTGGCCTCAAGAATCAGCATCAGCAATCATCCTCCAGGACAAAAACAAACCCTAACTCCGCCCACCACCTCAGCAGCCACCTCAAACACCCTTAAAACACAAGACACGCTTTTAGAATTCCCTCACCAATTCATCGACAACCAACCTGACCAAACCACTTAGAATGCGGTGATAAGGCGAACCCACCATCAGCAATCATCTCACCCCTAGAACAACAACAACAATAACAACAACGCTTAACTCCGCCCACCAGCACATCGACGAAAAAAATCCACAGAAAAGACCCCCCTCCACACACCTGTATTTTCTCACCTTTTCGTCGCCGTCTCACCTTTCGCCAGCGCTAACAATAAGGTGATTTGAATGACCAGCCACGAAGAGTATTTTATGTGATGTAAGAAGGGTTGTAGCACCTCCTCCTTGGCGATTTATTTTGCATAGTTCCTAAACACTCTTTTACTAACATCGCTTTGGCACTGCTATGGCTTACATCGATAACATACACGAGAACACCGACTTGTAATCTGGAGAATAAATCGCTATGGGAAAGGTGTTAAGGAATCCCCAAAGCCACTTATATATATATATATATATATATATATATATATATATATATATATATATATATATATATATATATATATATAAACACTACATATCAAAAATCACAAAGTCAAAATAAACACCCATAAACCCTACTTATAGACCTTAATATCATCAATTCAGTGATATTATTTTTTCCAATTTCTATTTCAAGACGAACTTCTTAAGCTCAGGTGAGGCTAATTACAGGCGTCAGGTGTCACAGGTGGGTTCTGGGAGAGGTGGCGAGGCTATCAAGGTGGAGACACGTGATTTACTACGCCAAGATGTACGAAAGAGGCAAAAAACACCTTCCTATACCGCCTTACGTACACAGGTCCTCTCTAAGTTGGAATAAATCGCTATCTTACCCGCAACACGTCACCTGGAGGTAGCGAAGAATAAATGAACAGGTCACTAAGTGCTGAGGTAAAATATCCCAACCACTTCGATGACAAACATTCCTTCCGTCTTTTAAACGCAGTGTCCAGGCCTCTCAAAATGAACGGATCTTGAATTTGGCTTTTTGTCGTGTCTATATTTCCTACTTTTTGTGACCTCCAGTCTGTCTTCCTCTGTCTGTATTTCCTACTTGCTGTGACCTTCAGTCTGTCTTCCCCTTTCTGTCTCCGTCTGTCTATATTTCCTACTGCCTACGACCTCCAGTCTTTTAAATGCAGTGTGTCCAGGCATCTCGAAATGAACGGATCTTGAATTTAGCTCTTTTATTATTATTATTTCTTGGAGGGAATAAGTTTCGGACTTCAGGCCTTTGGTTCCTCCTTCCTTGCATAAAAAAAAAAAAACTTGGCTAGTACCAGTAAGAGTGATACCACGAACCTAAACTCCTTTCACTGTATCTTGGCCTAAAATTGCCATCCCTCCATCTTGCACGCTGAGATGTAACAACAGATGAAGTCCATGAGCGGCCGTAGCAATGTCTCACTCCGCCTCTGACCTAGGGAGAGGGACACTGCTTTAAAAGGACGTAAATCTGGGTCAAGTTAAAGCGAAAGGAGTATGGCAGAAATGATGCCACGCACAACGACAACAAAAGCTAACTCCACTCGCACCAAAATCGCAAAAAAATAAATAAATAAATAAATAAATAAATAAATAAATAATGTAATCTAAATATCTTAAAATGCCAGACAGCAAGCCTCATCCTTCTATAGTCCGTCCACTCTAACCTGACAAAAATAAGCTCCTCCCACACTTAAATCGCCTAAAAACGCTCCCTTAAATACCTAAATAATCCTTTTAATGCCCTCACTTTCACGTCGACACCCAGCCTCATCCAAACACCAGAAAAGCAGTGATCAAGAAAACATATAGCCCTTTCACTCTAACCTGACAACAACATAAATTTGTTCCTACCACATTTAAATCACCTTAAAAGACCCCCTAAATACCTTAAATAATACTTAAAATGCCATCACTTTTACGCCCACAGTCAACTTCTTTCAAACACTTAGAAAAAAGGTGATCATGATACTCCCCTATACTCCTTTCACTTTAACCTGACAGCGACAGCAAAAGTGAGCTCCTCCCATATCTAAACAGCCTAAAAATCTTCGGTTATGGAAACTGCCAAACACCTTTTCCTAAGCGATTTATTTTGTTTATTACACCTTACTGCTCGGCTGATAGCAAAACAGACTAAAATCTTCGGTTATGGAAGCTCCCTAACACCTTCTCCTAAGCGATTTACTCTGTTTATACCTTACTGCTTGGTTGATAGCAAAACAGACTAAAATCTTCGGTTATGGAAGCTCCCAAACACCTTTTCCTGAGCGATTTATTTTGTTTATTACACCTTACTGCTCGGTTGATAGCCAAGTATAGTCAGAGTGGAGCGTTGATTTCACTGATAACCAAGAAGACTCAGGCCGGTATTCTCGTATGTTAAGAAGGCTCCCTAACACCATTTCCTAAGCGATTCATTTCGTTTATTACACCTTAATACCCTCTTCGGTTACATAAATCCTTCCTATATGGCCATAGTATATATAAATAACGTAAAAAAGGCCATCAACCAGCCATATTGAAAAACAAATCGCTAAGGAAGAGGTGTTAGGAGCCTTCCAATATCGCCATTGTCTATATAAATAAAGTACAAAAGGATATCTATCAGCCATATCCGAAAATAAATCGCTAAGGAGAAGGTGTTAGGAAGCTTCCTTAACGACGAGAATACAAGCTTCGCAACTAAGGCTCAAAGAATTTAAAGCTCCCTAATACCTCTTCCTTAGCGATTTATTATTTGATATGGCTGGTTAATATCCCTTTGTACGTTATTTATGCCGAGTATGGCGATGTTGGAAGGATTTAAGGAAGCTCCTTAACACCTCTTCCTAAGCGATTTATTTTTTAATATGGTTGGTTAAAATCCTTTCGTACGTTATTTATGCAGAGTATGGCGATATTGGAAGGATTATATGTAACACAGAATAGGACACTTAGGTATAATAAATATAATAAATCGCTTAGGAAAAGGTGTTAGGGAGCTTCCATGACCAATGACAGTACGGATCGAGGAATTGTCTACTTTCCCTTAACCCCTTCAGCACGGCGACTTATTCTCCACTTGAGGCTAATACTGGAGAGTTTTATTCAATTTAATTAATTTTATCGGTGAATGGAATGGCTATACAACAACAACAATAATAATAATAATATGAATAAGTATAGTAGTAGTAGTAGTAGTAGTAGTAGTAGTAGTAGCAGCAGCAGCAGCAATAAATAATAATAATAACCAAAATAATAATAACAACGATAACGATAATAATAATAATAATAATAATAATAATAATAATAATAATAACAATAACAATAATAACCAAAATAATAATAAAAGATAATAATAATAATAATAAAAGATCATAATAATAATAGTAATAATAATAATAATAATAATAATCGGAGTGAAGGGGCACCGCACAAAACTCTCTCCTTCGCGGCCAGTATTTTGGTCGGGTAAGGAAGCTCCCTAACACCTCTTCCTTTGCGATTTATTTTCCAAACTACCCATTCATATCCCCATTTTCTATTCCTGTACCTTTTAAATGTCGACACAGATTGCATGAACAGCACAAAAAATATAATAAGGGAGCAAAGTCTGAAATAAATCGCTAAAGAAGAGGTGTTAGTAAGCTTCCTAACAGCGCAAGATACAGTGTTACAACGAGCGGTACTCTCGTCGGTGAGGAAGCTCCCTAACACCTCTTCCTTGGCGATTTAGTTGCCTTATTTACACCTTATTACCCTTTTCCATGTTATAAGGAAGCTTCCTAACACCTCTTCCTTAGCGATTTAGTTGCCTTATTTACACCTTATTACCCTTCTCCATGTTATAAGGAAGCTTCCTAACACCTCTTCCTTAGCGATTTAGTTGTCTTATTTACATCTTATTAACTTTCTCCGTGTTAGAAAATAAATCGGCAAGGAAAAGGTGTTAGGGAGCTTCCTTACCCGATGAGAATATGGGCCTTAAAGCCTAATGTTCCCTTTAAATTCCCTAAAATCATATCTACCCCTTAAATATCCCTAAAATCATATCTTGAAATATCCATAAGGTATAATCTACTTAAATATCCCTAAAATTCAATCTACTCTGAAGATCCCTAAAATTTAATCTACATTTTAAATATCCCTAAAACCTAATCTACACTTTAAATATCCCTATCTCTTATCTACATTTTAAGTATACCTTAATCTTATCTACTTTAAATATCCCTAAATCTTATCTACACATTAAATATCCCTAAATCTAAACTTTTAATCCCTAACATCTAATCTACACTTTAAACATCCTTAAATCTTATCTACACTTTAAATATCCCTAAAATCTTATCTACACTATAAATATCCCTAAAATCTAATCTACACTTTAAAATATCCCTAAATCTTATCTACACTTTAAATACCCCTAAAATCTAATCTACTCTTTAAATATCCCTAAATATGATCTACTTTAAATATCTCTTAATCTAATCTACACTTTAAATATCCCTAAAATCTAATCTACACTTTAAACATCCCTAAATCTTATCTACACTTTACATATCCCTAAAATCTAATCTACACTTTAAATATCCCTAAATCTTATCTAAAGATTAAGTATCTCTAAAACCTAATACCTTTAAATAATACGACGACAAAAATCCTAAAATACCTTAATCTAAAATGCCCTTAAAATCTTATCTACACTTTAAATTTTCCTAAGATCTAACCCTCACTTTAAATATCCCTAAAATCTAATGCCTACTCCCTCACTTTAAATATCATCACAAATACAGAAATACAAAGATCCTAAAATAATAATCTAAATGACCTTAAAATCGATCTACACTTTAAATACCCCTAAAATCTATTCCACACCTTAAATATCCCTAAAACCTAAAGCCTTTCAATTTCCTCACCTTTTTCTTTCGGGCGCACCACGAATTCGGCGTTACATAGATCCCGGCATCATAAAATCATCCACTACCCTTAAAACCTAAACTTTAAGTATCCCTAAAATCGAATCCATCCCTAAATATCCCTAAAATCCAATATCTTTAAATTTCTTTACCTTCCCGCGGGCTACGGCATCGCGAAGTCACCCGCCGCTTCGCGCAAAAACCGTAACTCGCACGACGACGAAGCGGCCGCGTCTTCACCTCGCAACACGCACGCAACACACGCAACTCGCACGCAGGACACGAAATTGCCATTGCGTGTGATGGAGTCTGCCTTCCCTCTGCTTCCCTTCTTTTTTTTTTTTCTTACGTGCAATTGAGGTGGAAAAATCAGGAGTGCATTATTGAAAATCTAACCCTCCATTCCTTCCTCCCTCCCCCACTCCCCTCAGTTCCCTCCCTTCTCCCATCAACTCCCTTCCTCCCATCAATTCCCTTCCCTCGACTCCCTCGCTACCCCTCCTCAACTCCCTCCCTGCCTCCTCAATTCCTTCCCTGCTCCCCTCAACTTCCACAATGCCCCCCCTTCAACTCCCTCCCTCCCCACTCAATACCCTTCCTCCACATTCAATTCCCTCCCTAGCCCCCCACCTCAACTCCCTCCCTCCCCCTTCAATTCCCTTCCTTCCTCCCCCTCAATTCCCTCCCTACCCCTCCTCAACTCCCTCCCTATCCCCTCATTTCCCTCCCTACCCCTCTCAACTCCCATCCCTAACCCCCCTCAACTCCCTCCCTACCCCCCTCAACTCCCTCCCTATCTCCCTCAATATCCTCCCTGCCCTAATCGTCAGCAATTAACCTAAAATCGTCAGCGCCCTTAATACCTTTTCCTAAGCGATTTATTTTGCCTATTACACCTTACTGTCCTATACTGTATTACATAAATCCTTCTAACATCGCCATACTCTTCATAAATATCGCAGAAAAGATATTAACCAGCCTTATCCAGGAATAAATCGCTGAGGAAAATGTGATAGGAAGTGTCCTTACCTGACGAGACTATTGGTCCTATCTGCTACAATAAAATACTGAACGTGTGTGTGTGTGTGTGTGTGTGTGTGTGTGTGTGCCATAGTCCCCTTTTACATTTAGTTTTGTAGTGTGTGTGTGTGTGTGTGTGTGTGTGTGTGTGTGTGTGTGTGTGTGTGTGTGTGTGTGTGTGTGTGTGTGTGTGTGTGTGTGTGTGTGTGTGTGTGTGTGTGCCATAGTCCCCTTTTACATTTAGTTTTGTAGTGTGTGTGTGTGTGTGTGTGTGTGTGTGTGTGTGTGTGTGTGTGTGTGTGTGTGTGTGTGCAATAACCTCGTAAAGAAATGAGAAAAATTAAAAATGTCGCGCCGAGGAAGTAATAGCTGATTCTCTCTCAGTCCTATGGATCACTTTCTACTGAGATTCCCTAAAACATGTCTTAAACGTGTCTAAAACAGCTTCCCGGCCCTGTGAGGCGAGTGCTAACCGTCCGCTACTAAATAGGGCGGTCTCTGAACAACGCTTCTCTTTCTCGTGTCTTCTGGGGACGGCTCAATATTATCAGTACCCACCCCTATCATTTCTTCATTTCCTACTTATAATCTACCCTCCATCATTTCCTACTTATAATCTATCCTCCATCATTTCATTTCCTACTTATAATCTACCCTCCATCACTTCATTTCCTACTTATAATCTACTCTCCATCATTTCCTACTTATAATCTACCCTCCATCACTTCATCTACTTATAATCTACCCTCCATCATTTCCTACTTATAATCTACCCTCCATCACTTCATCTACTTATAATCTACCCTCCATCATTTCCTACTTATAATCTACCCTCCACCATTTCCTACTTATAATCTACCCTCCATCATTTCCTACTTATAATCTACCCTCCATCATTTCCTACTTATAATCTACCCTCCATCATTTCCTACTTATAATCTACCCTCCATCATTTCATCTCCTACTTATAATCTACCCTCCATCATTTCCTACTTATAATCTCTCCTCCATCACTTCATTTCCTACTTATAATCTACCCTCCATCATTTCCTACTTATAATCTACCCTCCATCATTTCCTACTTATAATCTACCCTCCATCATTTCTTCATTTCCTACCCCCACTTCCAGACCCACGCCCACACTGGTCGACTGAGCACATTCTAGTCACAAAGAAGTGCTATGGAAGGGGCACTGAATAGATTTACACATACTAGTCACGAAGAAGTGCTATGGAAAGGATGCCGAATAGATTTACATTTGTGCTAGTCACGGAGAAGTGCTATGAGAAGGATACTGAATAAATTTACTTATGCTAGTCACGAAGAAGTGTTGTGGGCAGGATACTGAATAGATTTACACTTGTACTAGTCACGAAGAAGTGCTATGGAATGGATACTGAATAGATTTACAATTACGCTAGTCACGAAGAAGTGCTATGTGAAGGAGAAAATTTAAAACCGTCCTCGCACTTACAAAATAAATTGAAAAAACTGTCCTCGCACTTACGCTGAAGGAAAAACTGAAAAAATCGTCCTCGCAGTAAAAAAAAATCGTCCTCGTGGTAAAGAAAGAAATTCGTCCTCGTGGTACCGAAAAAATACAAATTGTCCTCGCACTGAAGAAAGAAAACTGGAAAAAATGTCCTCGCGAGAATATATTACAAGGAAATGAATTATGAGTTATGTAATAAAGAATATAAAGATGAATAAAATGGTCCTTTATCTCGAAAATAAAGGAAGAAAAGACGATAAAGGGACGAAGGAATGTGGGCAAATAAAAATAGTAGTAGTAGTAGTAGTAGTAATCATAATAATAATAATAATAATAATAATAATAATAATAATAATAATAACAGTAATAATAAAAACAATAATAATAATAATAATGACAACAACAGTAGTAGTAGTAGTAGTAGTAGCAGTAGTAGTAGTAATAATAATAATAATAATAATAATAATAATAATAATAATAACAGTAGTATAATAATAATAATAATAAACAATCGCTGGTCATTAACACATCCTGTTGAGATGGGGAAAAAAAAGAAAAAGGAAACCCCCTAATACCTTTTCCTAAGCGATTTATTTTGCTAACACCTTACTGTCTTTTGAGTTATACAAATCCTTCCAATATCGCCATACTCTACGTAAGTAACATACCAGTCACATCCAAAAATAAATCGCTTGGGAAGAGGTGTTGGGAGCCGTATTCTCGTCGGATAGGAAGCTCCCTAACACTTTTCCCTCAGCGATTTATTTTGCTTATTACACCAAGCTAACATATTCTGTGTTAAGCAAAATCCTGCTAATATCGCCATACTCTGCATAAATAACGTATAGAAGGATATTAACAAGCCATATCCCAAAATAAACCGCTAACGAAGAGGTGTTAGAGCTTTCTTAAATCCTTCCAACATCGCCATACTCTCCATAAATAACGAACTGTACAAAAGGATATTAACCAGCCATCTCCAAAAATAAATCGCTACGGAAGAGGTGTTAGGGTGCCTCCTTACCCGACGAATCCTGCGGAGCAACCACGACCCGCGCTGGTGGAAAGGGAGGCCTTCACGCGTTGGCACTGATATGGCTAGGAGGGGTGGCTGCTCCGTCAGTGTAATATCCCTTAACATCCCTCAACTACCTCCCTAACCTCCAAAAGAGGCATGGCTGATCGCAAGGTAATTTCAGCCTCTAGTTCACCAGTTTCACGTTCACAACAATAACAACAACAACAACTACTACTACTACTACTATGACTATTATTATTACTGTATTATTATTATTATTATTATTATTATTATTATTACCAGTAAATTTTGGAGAGGATGGAGGGTGAAAGACTGACGAAGAGAGTGTATGTGAGTGAGGTGGAGGGGGAAAGAGGGAGGGGGAGGCCGAGGATGAGATGGAGGGATGGGGTGGAGAGGTATATGAGAGAGGGGGGTGTGAGCTGGGAGCAGGGGAGTGAAATGGCGGGGGACAGGGCGACTTGGAGGCGATTTGTTTGTGGCCACCCCAAACGGGATTGAGGCGTCTGGCAATAGATAGATAGATAGAAATTGTGCTTTGTGAGCGCGTGAGGAGCGAGTGAGCGTTTGTACTGTACATGCGCCTATCATCACAACTTCATCTTGGTGTAAACTTTCAAAATTTCTGGTGAGGCAGTTGAACAATTACAGAAGAATAATGAGCTAAAATATTTACTTTCTCACGTTTTCTCTCTGGATGTGGCCGTAGCATTTATTACAAGCACAATGTCCAGTTCTCTGCTCCCGACTTGCCGTGTCAACGATCAGCCTCCGTAAACGTTTGGCTATTGATCGAACGATAAAACCCAGAAATGGGGCGATTACCCTTGCTGATTTTACCCCTTTAACATAGAAAAAACCTGCATGTAAAATTATGACCATAATATTCGATGTTTAA